>NC_072428.2:104592500-104777500 GCF_028878055.3 Symphalangus syndactylus | reverse complement strand
ACGATTACTTCTTACCAACTAGTCTTGTTGAAAGGTTTCTAGCATTATAGGTAATGTAAAGTCCATTAGGTCAGGCTCTTCATAGCATGACATGCAGTAAATTACAAGTGCTTCAAGCAGCTCAGTGAATTACAGTTCATCACTTTGAAAGGTTTCCCACTACAAGACCACAGATATCAGATCTGGCAGTTAGGATCCAATTAACACTTTCGTCAGAATAATCAGATTGCATGTGTAAGACTTGTATAATTCGTTTATTGCTTCCATGCATCTTCTGTCTGTAGGTAAATTTGTTGCTGTTATTTCTAAGCTTGGAATCAGTATTTCACTTGCCTTTAGGTTATATATCAAGTTCTTTTGCAGTGTAGCGATGAACTCCCCTTGTTTCAGCAATTTAAATCACTTGTCCTCTAGATATTACAGCTTGAGAAATGGTTTGTTTCTGGTAGTTTTGTTTTGTGCTCTTACCATGTCATTATATGTCTAGAAAAAATTGCTAGCAATTTTTACTAAGCACGTTTTATTTAGTGTATCAGAGACAGTTTTCTCCAACATGATCACTGTGAATCTCGCATAACAACCCTATACGCCATAAATGACATATGCAATGACATTTACATGTGTACTGTCATGCAAAACTATTTCCTGCTACACTGAATATAATACTATGACTGAATGAAAAACATTCTGATTTGGTGATATCATTTTTCTAGCCATGGTAAGTTATTTAGAAGAGGTCCTTCAGGGGAAGACTAATGAGATAATAATATAGCTCATATTTGGTACTTTTGGACAATACTTTCACAGCCAGTTTATTCATACTTTCAAATATTATAGCTAACTGAACAGAAATCTGAAAAGAATAATTTGACCCAAAAGAGGATACAGTTTCTTTTAAAAAATTGGATATACAAATTCCACTACTGCAAATTTTAAACCACAGTGGCCTGATACATTTTTATAAATTAAAAAAGCCTAGCAACATTTTATGAAAAGGCACCATATCCAATTCACAACGAAACTTATTTGTTATAAGTTACTATTTCTTTATTCTCTTTTATATTGTACCTAATGCAGATTTAAGTTTCTAGATTCAGAACACATATTTCAAATCCAATATAAACTGTCGTAGTACTGTGAAAACACAGTTAAACATTCTCCTCATATGATGTATTAAAAATGATTGCTCTTTATAGATGAGATCTGAGTGATAACACTGGACTTACGGATTGAAAATATGACCCTGTTTTGGTTTTACACAGACAGCTATTTTGTGATTAGTGAAGATAATACAACTAGTATTTACAGTTTCTTTTCACAAAGTGGCCATTTCTTTTTTCAAACAATTATACCAACCAGAGGATCAAACAGATAATGTTACTCTTTATGAATGATGATTTTAAAAGGTATTAGTGAAGATGCAGACAGCAACAAAAAGCTTGGTTGCAGTGTTAGACTTTGAAACTAGAAAAATTCAAGTTGAATATCGAGTCTTGCTTGCTTTGTCACTTTGTTCAAGCTGTTTAATTTCTCTGAGCCTCTATTTCTTTACCAGGGAAATAAGGGTAAGTATATCCATGTCACTCGGTTATCCTCAGGATTAAATGTGAGAATGCATGTAAATACATAACACACAGTAACCACTCAAATTATCTCCTTTCCTTTCTTGCCTCTTTACCCAGATGAACTTCCCCTTCAAGAGACTTAATTCTATGTAATAAATTGCCTCAGTTTATACAAGTAGAATACTAAGACATATTATCCTATCTGTAGTCTCTACTCAAACTTAGTATCTAAAAACATTAAAAAGATTGAGGATCTTGACCTACATAGAATCCTGAGGGATTTACATCAAAAATAAGTCAATAGAGCAAAGTGATACATAATATCTGTTAATAGTTTTCTACGAGCACATTTATGCATTCTACTATTTATATAAAAGGAATATTCTGGTACAAAACATATGTCAAGCTCAATATTTTGGTTTTGTCTGTTGTATCGCAGGCAAACCTTGTCTGAGGAAGTATGTCCTTGTTAAATCCCAGCCCAGCTTCATAGGTAGCCTAAGTTCAGTTCAATAAGGGATAAATCACCGTAGTCTCTACTAGTACTAATTATTAGGTTTCAAGTGTTAGGATTCCAACTCTTGCTCATAAGATTCTTTGTGTCTTAGTCTCCATTCCCTGTTTCTGATTTAGTCTGTACTAGTAATTTTGTCTTGTTTTATTTTATTTAAATTTTATATCTAGGTTTTGTATTCCTTCAACACTGGCTCTATGTTATAACCATAGTTTCAACTTGTTTTATAAATTCTTGAAGAATAAACCCTCCATAGTCATTCATCCATCCAGCAAAAGTTTGCTAACTTCTGGTGTAGAGGGGAAGGTGAGTAAATGCATGATTAGAGTGCAGTGTGGCATGGGTCATGATAGGAGAATGCACAGGAAGAAATAGAGTGTAATTTAGCATGGAAGAATCAGAAAAGGATTTTGAGAGGAAGTAATGCTTAAGTTGAGTTTCAATGAATGAGTAGGAATTAAGAATGTTAAAAGGCTTCCCTAGGCAAAAGTGTGAAAAGCAGGCCTTTTCTAGGTGAAGGCAGGATGGTTTTGTGCAATGGCAAGTTATTCTTTATGACTAGGGGTATGGAATGCATATAGCACAGGTAGGTAGGAGCCAGATCATGAAAGGGCCAAGACCATCAAAATTAGAAGTTAAACATTTTTTCAATAAGCATTTCTTGTTTTTACTTTTCTCTTTTTGAGAAGGAGTCTGGCTCTGTTGCCCAGGCTGGAGTGCAAGGGCACGATCTCGGCTCACTGCAACCTCCGCCTCCCAGGTTCAAGCGATTCTCCAGCCTTAGCCTCCCAAATAGCTGGGATTACAGGCACCCGCCATCATGCCTGGCTAATTTTTGTATTTTTGTAGAGACAGTATTTCACCACGTTGGCCCGACCTGGCTGGAACTCCTGACCTCAGGTGATCCACCCGCCTCCGCCGCCCAAAGTGTTGGGATTACAGGCGTGAGCCGCCTCGCCCAGCCGAGCATTTCTGGATTAGAGAGTAGGGAAACATGGAGAGCCTAAGAAATTTAAGAAGATTGATATGATCAGATTTGAATTTTAGAAATATTCGTGGCAACAATGCTGGTTAGGAGACTGGTGTGGACTTTTTAGATTACTTGAATGGGATAGAGAGGAAGGGAGGATTTGAGAGATGTTTAACAATAATATATAGGATGTGATTTATTATATACAGAAACTGTTTAAGAAAAGGAGAAAACTAGGAGATTCAAAGGCATCTGAAAAGATGACAGTCTCATTTATGATGGTAAAGAATACAGGAAGTGGATTAGTTCTCAGCATGCTTGGTATGCTAAATTTAAATTTAAGGGTCCTGTAGAATATCCAAACAGAATGTCCACGAGGCTGTTACATATGGAGTTCTTTTAAAATTTAATTTTTATTTTTACAGAGAGTCGCGCGCTCTGTTGCCAACGCTGGAGTGCAGTGGCACAATCGTAGCTCACTTGCAGCCGCACTTTTGGGCTCAGGAGATCCTCCTGCATCAGCCTCCAAGTAGGCAGGACTACAGGAGTGCATTGCCATGCCTGGCTAATTTTTTATGTTTATTTTTATTTTTAGAGATGGGAGGGCCTCACTATGTTACCCAGGCTAGTCTTGAACTCCTAGAGTCAAGCAATCTTCCAGCCTCGAGCTGCCAAACCACTGGGATTACGGGAATGAACCACTATACCAGCCCATATGCAGTTCTTGAACCAAAGAGTAATGGCTCTAGATTTAGATTTGGGGAGTCATTAGCGTATCAATGATAGTTAAAGCCATAGCGTAGGTGGAGTTACCCATTAATCTATATGAGGCCTGCAGAATATGAGCAGAGAACTGGGAATAGAATTCTAAGGAGTTAATATCTTCAGGAAATATTTAATTGAATCCCCATAACAGTATGAATACCCATGAAATTCACTGTGCTAAGAATTAAGGAGATAATGGTAAATCAGTAAAACCAACCTCTGTCCCTTGCCTTATTCTCTCCCTTCCATTGAAAAATATTTATTAATCACCTATTGTAGGCCAGGCGTGGTGGCTCACATCTGTAATCCCAGCACTTTGGGAGGCCGAGGCAGGCAGAACACCTGAGGTCAGGAGTTCGAGACCAGCTTGGCCAACGTGGTGAAACCCATTCTCTACTAAAAATACAAAAATCAGCCAGGTATGGTGGCACACGCCTGTAGTCCCAGCTACACCGGAGGCTGAGGCAGAAGAATCGCTTGAACCCTGGAGGTGGAGGTTGCAGCGAGCTGAGATTGCGCCACTGCACTCCAGCCTGGGCAAAAGAGCTAGGCTCCATCTCAAAAAAAAACAACAACAACAACAAAAAAAAACATAAAACAACTCACCTATTGTGTTCAAGACACATATGAGATGTTAGGAATTCTACAAGAACAAGATTTAAAAGCTTCCTGTCCTTGCAAAGGTTATATTCTAATGTAAGAGAAATAATTCAATAAACTGGCAAAGAAATAAAATAATTACAAACATTGATATATTCTAGGAAATAAATAAAGAAGGTGTTAAACAAAGAGGATCATCTTAGATCATAAGGTCAGGGAAGTCCTCCTCAAGAGGTGGCATTTAAGCTAAAACCTGAAGAATAAAAAGGACCATGAACTGATAAGATCAAAGGAGATCCAAACTAAGGGGAACAAGCTCACACAAAGTTCCTGAACTTGGCCTGGAAAAAGGGGAATTAGGTGGAGATGAAGCTGCACACCTCAGCAAGGGCCCCGTACAGTCTCTCTTTATATTCTAACAAAAGAGACCCACAGTAAATCACTCATTATGCTACTAATTAATTAATAGCAGTAGCAGAAAGTGCTCTAAAGGGGAAAGCTGGCACCAGAGAAACACTGTAATTTGAAGGCACAGTGAGGAGGCTGAGTCTGGGAAGGAAGTTGAGACAGCCCAGCTAGAGAAGTCGAGTTGGAAACTGGGAGAATGGTATTATAATATCCAAGCCAAAAGAATGTTTTAAGAAGAAAACCGTGAGTCTAAGCAAAGAGGTGAAGATAATCGTGAGATAATGTTCTATGTCTTGGTCAATATGGAGGTTATTCAACTGAGCTAAAATCACCTTAGGGGAGTGTTGGGTCAGAAGTCATATTGTAGATTTATGAGGAGGAAGAGGGCAGTAATAGTAGTAGAGAGTAGATCATCCTTTTAGTTAACTAGATTATGATGACAGTGAGCAATACAGTTGCTTAACTGGAAGGGTATGTGGATTAGAAGAAATTGTATTATTATTATTATCTTTTTCTGAGACAGAATCATGCTCTGTTGTTTGAGTGCAGTGGCACGATCTCGGCTCACTGCAACCTCTGCCTCCCAGGTTGAAACAATTCTCCTGACTCAGCCTCCTGAGTAGCTAGGGTTACAGGCACCCACCACCACGCCTGGCTAATTTTTGCATTTTTGGTAGAGACGGGGTTTCACCATTTTGGCCAGGATGGTCTTGAACTCCTGACCTTGTGATCCACCCGCCTCGGCCTCCTAAAGTGCTGGGATTACAAGTGTGAGCCACTGCACCCAGCCAAAGTTTTATTTTTTTAAGAGAGAAGATCTGAGGGCATATTTATCTGTTAATTATTCCCCAGTTAAAGGGGTGCTGCCGAAATCTGAGGGGAAAAACACAAAGTCCTTTACTAGGCAGCAGGAGATCACATTCAAAGCATCAGATGGACAGATTATTCCTACATATTTTACTTTGGTTTGTTGTTGTTGATGATGATGATCTTTTCTTCTGTTATGTCTTCTGATTGAATTGTTATGTGAATCTATAAAGTCTCTTGCTACTTTGCTCCATATGTTAGCATCAATCCCATTAGATATAATAAATCAAATGTAAAAAATAAAACCATAAAAATTCTAGATAACACAGGTGGAATAATTGTGAAGGAGGTGCGGTCCACCTAACAATGAGACAAAACCCAGAGTCCATAAAAGAAAATACCAATAATTTAACTATGTTAAAAAAAAATCTTCATGGTACAAACCATAACAAAGTTAAAAGTAAATGGCAAAGTAGGAATGATATTTTCAACTCATAATTTCCCTAATATGTGAAACACTCCTATAGGTCAATATGAAAAAGACCAACAATTAAATAGTAAAAAGGGGCAACGTACTACAGTTTGTAGAAAATATCTCTTTTACATATGAACATGTATTCAACCTAATTTATAAAGACAGCAAATTAAAGACATCAGACTGGGAAGGGTCAGACTGTGTAATAACATTGTGTTGGTGAGGCTGTAGAAAGTAGATGCTAACTTGTGGAAGTATAAAGTGGCAATGAATCTATAGACAGTATTTGGGTAGTATCTATCAAAATTAAAACGGAACGTATTCTTTGACCTAGGAATTCTACTTCTGAAAACTTATCCTCAGTTACACATATTCCATCTATGTGAAATGACATATGTTCAGACATATTAATTAAGGCATTTTTAACAGCAATAAATTAGAAACATCCCAGATGACAATCAATAGGAGACTGGTTAAATGACAGCCATTAGTAGAATGAATACTATTCAGTCACAGAAATAAATGAGGAATCTATAGCCATACCACTCTGAATGCACTCAATCTTATCTGATCTTGGAAGCTAAGCAGGGTCAGGCTTGGTTACTACTTGGTATGGGAGACCACCTGGTGGTAGTGGGTGCTGTGGGCTTTAAAAACATTAAAAAAAAGAAAAGAAAGAAAGAAAGAGACTCTTTAGGGCTTGCTAAGCATTGATTTCATATATATATATATATACTTTTTTTTTTTTTTTTTTTTGAGACAGAGTCTTGCTCTGTCGCCCAGGCTGGAGTGCAGTGGCGCGATCTAGGCTCACTGCAACCTCCGCCTCCCACGTTCACGCCATTATCCTGCCTCAGCCTCCCGAGTAGCTGGGACTACAGGTGCCTGCCCACACACCCGGCTAATTTTTTGTATTTTTAGTAGAGACGGGGTTTCACTTTGTTAGCCAGGATGGTCTCAATCTCCTGACCTTGTGATCAGCCCCCCTTGGCCTCCTAAAGTGCTGGGATTACAGGCGAGAGCCACCACGCCTGGCCTCCAAAATATATTTCGTAATGCAAAAAGCAAATACCATTATGTGTAAAATATACGTATCACTTGAATACGCACAAAATATCTCTAGAAGGATATACAAGAAACTGATAATATTGGTTGTCTCTAGGGAAGGGAACTGTCTACGGGACAGGGGTATAAAAACACTTTCTGCTTTTTTACACCTTTTGAATTTTAAAACATGTAAATATATTGTTAATTAAAAAAATAAATTCTAAATGCAGTTATAAGGCACATTAAGATTATAAATAATTCACAGCTTTTAAAAAGAAATATTTTCCAAGAATAATGCTTCAAAGAGTCAATCACATGCAAAATATATAATGGTAAATACTTCCCACCAGATTTAAGTTATTATAAAACATTCCCTGAGTAAAACCACTGACAAAGTAATACAAAAGTAATTTAACTTTGACCCTAGTGCCATGGTAATGTGTAACAGACACTGTCAGGTTGGTGACAGCTTCTGATATTATATATAGGAAGACAGTATTAGTAAGCAAGAATTCTGATTCGAAATAAACAGGTGAGAGGAAAATTAGATAAAATGTATTAGATCTCTTCAAGAACACTATGGAAATATAATAATTTATATCCATGAATGAGATACTTCCCATCTACAGATATCAAAAACTTGATCAATGCTACTATCCTATACAACCGACAAAACCTGGAAGAGGAAGCAGAAAGTAATCCTTTGGTTATAGGAACATAAAAAATGTACTGTGTATCAAGCCCTGTATTCTGTCACTTAGTGCCACTATTTTAGTCAGGCTTCCTAACAGTTCGTCACATTTCCCTCAAAACAGTAGGACTGTACCTTCAACATTCTTAACCTTCTCTTGAATGTCATTTCTTAATCTATTAATCAAGATTTATCTGAACTCTTACTGAGCCTCATTTATTCATTTATTCATTCCCTTAGGGAAGACTATATATATACATATATATGCATGTGTGTGTGTATTAAAAATCCCATATATACACACATATATACGTATATGTGTGTGTGTATATATAGTGTGTGTGTGTATATATATATATATATATATATATATATATATATATAGTTGGAATATATGAAGGGTGACATTACTAGTTATTCTTCCCACATGAGGGATGAGCAAGGATGCCCTGTGCTGCTCTTCCATCAAGGCAGCTGGGCATAATACAGGAGCTGCTTCCCAAGTCTCCTCCCCTCCAGTCTCAATATCTTCCAGATCAAATCCAGGATATCAAACACTCAGTTCCTAAGGGGCCAGTGTCTCTCTTCCATTTTCGTCATGTGAAATGAAGAGAAACACAATGTGCAGGTATATACTATATAGAGTCTCATCTCTAGACATTTTTAAACTCTCTGCTATTGGGGTTTCTCAAATAATTAAATTTTATAGAGTCCTTAAAAAGTATCCTTTAAGTTTTCCATAATGAATCTAAGTTATTTTTCATTCTTATTCCATTTGTCATTTCATTTTTACTCTCCACCTCCTCACCTACCACCATACCCCACTTAATCCCTCCCCCACTCTCTTAACTTTTATCTACATGCCTTTACCCATGAGGGCAGCATTATTTGTTCACATTAAGACCATACGGTAGCCATTGTTATCATTATGTTAGACTAAAATCTCTAAGGATGCAAGTTTCCTGATGTTGTTACTACCAAGGTGCTGTCAGTATATATGTTTTCTTTTGGGAAGAAGAAAAAAAGGAATTGCAATTATAGCAAAATGCCAGTCAAAGTTGGATGGGATGGAGATGCACAGAAAAAAAAGAAAACTTCCTGTAGTTATTTTAAGCTATGAAAATGTATTCAAAATGGAGCTAGGTCCTATGAATTTAGCTATAAATATATTCTTCTATAGTTGTTTTTCCTTAAGCTTCATGAGGAAGCTAGATCATCATGTTCACTGCTGCATAACCTGTGCTTAGTGTGGTATTTGACACAAAATACATACTCAAAAATTTTTTCGAAGAATAAATTAATGAAAAAATGTTATGTGGAATGCGGTGATTAGAAAATAAGAAAATACTGTTGAGATGCTTCTGAGAGCAATAAAATTATAATGCTTTCCCTACAGCTTTTTCAACATACCAGCCCTTTAAATACTAAAGTGAAAATGAATAGAGTTGAAATTAGACTAAAATTTTTAAAAGTGTTCACATAAGTGGCTCAGTAGAAATCCATATTTAAAATCAGAAGAAAAATCAGAACAAATTTCACATGTTCCCAATAAGGCAAATGAGCTTACATATGCATTTCTTTTGGCATATTCATAAAGAAGCATTATAGAACAAGATACCACCACTAACTTTTTGATTACTCCTGAATAACTTACTATAGATACGCAAAGATATGGGTGAAATATTTCTTAGGTCTTACACACAGAATTTCACACATTTTACCTCAAATTCTTTCCCTTCACAGAAACCTCAACACTGAAATAGGGATAATAGTATAAGAATGAAAAAAGAACTCTTAGGGCCAGGCTGATGGCTCATGCTTGTAATCCCAGCACTTTGGACGCCTGAGGCAGGAGGATCACTTGAGCCCAGGAGTTTGAGACCAGCCTGGGCAATATGGGGAAACCCCCATCTCTACCAAAAAAAAAAAAAAAAAAAAAAAATAGCCAGACATGGTGGCATATGTCTGTGATCCCAGCTATTTGAGAGGCTGAGGTGAGAGGGCTGTGCCACTGCACTCCAGCCTGAGTTACAGAGTGCGACTCTACCTCAAAAACAAACAAAAAAAACACAAATTGAAAAAACCTCTTAGGAGTTACTGGGTGTCTTTCATCTTCAATGAACCTGGTGTTCAGTAAGGTTTACTGACTACATATATAACATAGTTAATTGTAGAAAAAGTTTACAAAAGTACTCTTCCTTTACAAATGATTTCAATTAAGAATATATATACATGTATGTACAATGTTAACATTAAAATATTAAAATATATTTTAAAATTCATTTACGATTCTATTACCTTTACTCCCATCAAGAACTGATACATTTTCTGCATTTTAAATACCAATTTATAACATAGAATTTATTTGTTTAAAAAGTAATGTAAATTTATTAAAGTTAGTATGAAAAATACCAAAACATAGAATTTTTTGAAATCAGTTTTACCATTCAAAGCTCAATCATTTTGTAGATACAGACAGTAATATACAAGAATTTCAGCTGCAATGGTGTAGCTAAATAATCTAAGTCTCCCAACAACACAGTTCAAATTTTAGTTACCATAGCCTGTTAACTACAAATAATTGAATAAAGTATAAACTTCACTGCTAGATCTTTGGTCCATAAATCACTACGTACACAACAGATATGCATCACGATCAATAACCAATCATGTCACTTCTTTCAAAGTTTTTGGTGACTGATCACTGAGCAACTGTTAGTTCATGCACAGACGGCAAGTAATATAGTTGTGTTGTCTCCTTGTCTCCAAGTGATAAACCTATGTGACATTTTACAAAATGGAGAATCAAAGAGGAAATTGGCCAACCAAGATGAAAATGCGGCAAAGAAACAAAAGTGATAATGCTGAATGTGAAATTCAAATAGAAGGTAAATGAAGCTATAGAATAAAGGGCTGACCATGGGAATGTTGACACTGCCACCGTTGAAAAGACTACATACACAACCAGAGGAATTTAGTGAAGGTGAACTTAATGACATAAATGAGGAAAGTGATTGTGACAAGAAGACAAAGATGCACCAGTGGAACTGACACTAGCAAAAAGGTTCACATTAAAGAAATTTTCAGAGACATTCCATAAAATTGAAGGCTCAAAAGAGAAAATGTTGGAAGCTGATCCAAAGTTAGAAAGGAGTGTGATAAGTCACCAAGGCATAGAAAAGATATTCTATATCGAAGAAGATGACAAGCACTGTTCAACCTACGCTCGAAAAGAATTTTACAAAGAAATAAAACTTTTACTTCTTAATATTTCGAATGCTTTACAATATAGTACACTACATTCATGTTGATTTTACTATTTTCTCATTTCTTTATACATTTATAATTGACAGTAGGAGTTTTTTAAATGTTTTCACAAATATATTAAGCATGGAACGATCATTATTTTTCCCATTGATCATTAAGATTCTTTGTACAATTTTAACTTGAACAGTTCTTTTTACAGTGTCATACTACTGTGCAAAACAGGGACTGCCTATATATATAAAGGTTTCTTTTTTTTTTTTTTGAGACAGAGTCCCACTCTGTCGTCCAGGCTGGAGTGCAGTGGCGCAATCTCAGCTCATTGTAACCTCCGACTCCTGAGTTCAAGCGATTCTCTTGCTTCAACCTCTCAAGTGGCTGAGATTACAGATGCCTGCCACTACACCCAGCTAATTTTTTTTTTTTTTTTTTTAGTGGAGACGGGGTTTTGTCATGTTGCTCAGGCTGGTCTCGAAACCCTGACCTCAGGTCCGCCTGCCTCAGCCTCCCAAAGTGCTGGGATTACAGGTGTGAGCCACCGCACCCGGCTGAAGGTTTCTTTTGAAAAATATGGTTGTGATTAAATTGAACTTCTGCATCTCGTAGTGAATTTTGCCAGAATGACTCTTTCAAATTTATTTTATCCAGTTACAGCGTTATTAATGTAATAAAACACCTTTTGTTGTTGTCATTTTAATGTTTCAAACAGATGCTTTTGCAAAAGGAGCCACAAATTCTTCCATATTTTTGCAAGTTTATTACTTTGGTCAGTGGTGAGTGGCTCACTCAGGTGAAGTGTCCCCTAGAATGGTGTTTCTCAATGATCTAAGCCTTTATATAATACTCTCCCTGAGAGTAAGTAGAACCTGTGACTTGCTTCTAGCTAATAGAATATAGCAAAGGTGGTGAGATGTTACTTCCTTAGTTAGGTTTTGTTATATAGTTCAGGTGATGAGATGTGACTACTGTGATCACCTTTTATTATACAAGACTCCATTTTAGCAGACTTTATCCTTCTTTTGCTGGCCTTGAAGAAGTAAGCTGTCATGCTGTGAACTGCCTATGAAGACGGTAGCCTTTAGAAACCAAGACCTCAATCATATTAGCTATAAAAAAGATTCTGCAGACAACTTGAATGAGCTTGGAAGCAGATTCTTCTCCTGAAAAACTTCCAGGTGAGAACACAACACAGCCAACACCAATTGCAGCCTTGTGAGATCCTGAGAAAAGGACCTAGATGATCCACACCAGATTCCTAACCCAAAGAAATTGCAAAATAATACATATGTATTGTTTTAAGTTGCTAAATTTGTGGGACCTGGTAATACAGCACTGGAAAACCAATACACCAGGCATAAAATTTTTGATTCACAGACTTGTTACTTCAAAACTGTGTAGATATGGCCCAAGCCATAATGCATGAAGTATTAGGGTTAACAACTATGATACTAAATATTTGGCATTAAAAAGGGAAACAAAATCTGAAATCAGTGAATTTTGCCCACCTGATTTGTAGGAAACCTCCTTCCCCCACCCGTATAATTGATAAAAAATTGTAAAATTATAAGAAATGAGCCAGGAAGTATTAAGATATAATCTCCCTCTCTTTCCCTTTCTACATATCTTTATTTTCTTTTATTCATTAGTTTTCAAAAATATTTCTTAGAGTTTATGTTAGGTTACCATTTCTACACGAAGTGTTTTGATTTCTTCCCAAACATTTGATCAAGAAATGTCTGTATTCAGGAACTCCCATTATGTTTAGGTTTGAACTCCATTCTCTCCCTATTGTTATTTCATATTTTGATGCCTTTGTGCATTTTCTTTGGATTGTGGGAGAATACAAATTTATCCCCATTAGGGAGTTGGCTTAGCTTTTAACTATTATATCTCCAAAGCAAACTTTAATTCTAATATTATATTTTCATGTCTCTGCAATCCTTATTTTATCACATTTTTATCTCACTCTTCAAACTTATACCATTTTCTTCTCATCTCAGCCTATTCTGATCTTATAGGTCTCCTTCTGTTTTATAAATCTCGTGTTTTCTTGAATCCTATTGAAGATGTCAAGCAATTTTCTATTTCTTCTCTTTTGGATGATATAGTACAGTGCTCTTTGAATGTATTCTTCCCCTCAGTTGATAGAAAGGACTTTTTTCTTTTTGTTCTGCATTTTTCATCTTCTTCTTAAGTAGTGATATATCTAGCCTTGCACTTCCCAACAGACAGGTCTGGTGGATTACAGTTTACTAGAGTCTCCTCTAGTCACACGGATAAGACTGAATTTTCTCAGTTCTGCATCTGTGGCTTTATAAAATAAACAGATACTAGCCCAATTATAAGATGGATTTCATCTAGTGTAGCTCCACTGGATCAAGGAGAATCCCTATTCTCCTCCTTTCTGACATATTCACATAACAATATGGCACAGATGTTAGAAGGGTAGGCTCTAGAATCAGTGGAGCTGTATGAATATACCAGGTGTCACTAGCAATGCTAAAGTGGCCAAGTCATTTAACTCTCCACTTCAGATTTCTTGTAAATAAAATGGGGCAACAGTACAAAAAATCTCATTAATTGAGACTGTTAAGTGAGATAATGCACATGAAAGGCTTAGCACAGCAGTTAACTTTGTAAGCACTCATATATTAGCGTTCCTCTAATTTGATTGTTATTATAATACAGAAAACCAAATCCCTCTGGGTATACTGTTCCCAAGATTCTGTTCACTACCACCTCTATGGCTTTATTTGTAAGAATGTTCTTTCCAGAATACAACACATTATGTTACCATAGGCTTCCTCTCTACAATATCACGCTCATTTCCCCAATCAGGTTGCTGTTTCTGACATTATGCATAAAGAAAGAATGAGGAGAGGGCAAAAGTAATAGAAACTCAAGTGGCTTAAAAAACTAGTCATATACAGTTAATAATTTTCTCATTGTGACATACCTCATGTTGCAGAAGAAGACGACAGTGGCATAACAGTAGCTCAGGTGGGCCTCCAATTTCACTAAATGTTTAGAGTTTTTGTAGGTTTTGAGGACAGTGCAAATTTCTTAAAAATTCTAGGTCTAGTTTGACTGTGAGTTGGCTTTGGCTAACTTATCTACCGGCCCTTGAAGCACATATACCTACCTTCTCTGAGTTTCAGATTTGAAAACAAAACTTCCAGTTATAGACATAGAAATAACTACATATCCCTGAAACTCAGTGCTTGATTCTGAATTTGCGAAACGGCTTCTTTTACTGTAGCTCCTGTCTCCTTGAATGCACCATCACCCTCCCAGTCAGCCAAACATAATACCCCAAGGTAATTTTTATTCTTTCTTCTACCTCAATCCTATTTTCAGTCAGTAACTACTGCCCAATCATTTCTATAATGCCTCTTCAGTCCAACTCCTTCTTGGTCATTTATACTCCCTCAAGTTCTAATTCCATACCTGGCCATTTTTCATTTGGACTACTGTTACAGTCTCTGAGGAGGTCTCCAGGCTTCTAATGTCTTGCTTCTCCAGTCAATACCACTCGTTACCAGAATTATCTTCCCAAAATACAAATCTCTTTAGGCCACTACCCTTGTCAAATACTAAAAAGCTCTCTCAGTCCTAAAGAAGATAGTTTATTTATCCTTACTTGAAATTTAAAGTCTGTCACCACCTAACTCTGACTCCTTTCCAGGTCCATGTCCCCACAACACGCTTCAGTGCCAGTGCCACCCTCAGAGCACATTTAGAACACATGCTTTCCACCAGGTTAGTTTTTTAATCTCTCCCTATTGGAGCACAATATGTTGGCAAACACCTCGATCTACCCAAACCTTATCGTGCGAGGCTCAGCACAGCGCTCACCTCTATGCAATGATCCACAGGGCACTTGGATTAGCAATAAATTATTTCTCTTCTATCCCCTTTAATTTTCCCCTTCTATTACATTTATCTCATTTTGTCTTTTATTATTATTGTTTACACATAAACCAGACTAGAGAAATGACGTGCTTTATTTAGTCTGATCTTCTACAATCTGGCAAAATGCTTTTGTACATAGTAGCAGTTCAAAAAATATTCCTTGAAGTTATCAGGGTTAACAACTATAATATGTGAATCCTGTTTTACGATAATCATTATTATTAAAATATGCACACAAATGCTCATATTTCATATAGAAATGAAAATGAGTAAGATTCTATTATAATTTCTACTTTTGGCATGCTCCAGTATTTTGGGGTCATTTAATCTGCTGTGAAGATGTAATGGCAAGAAAAAATTATGTAAATGTGAGTTTCCAGGGCACAGACTTCCATCTTGCATTGTAATTACACTTAATTTGACTCTGAGTTCTTGACAAGTACAACTTTGAGTTAAACCATACTGTGGGTTTGTTAATACTATTTGTATAGCATTTAAAAATTTACAAAATGTTTCCACATTTCTAATGTCATTATGTCATTTGTGAGACAGTACTTTTTACTGCCCATTTCTCGTGGGCTCAGAAAGATCAAGATATGTGACAGAATAGTAAGAGGTAGAATTCGGACTGGAACTGAATTTTAAATTATTATTATTCCAAATCCAAGTTCTGGGTCACTACACTTACTACAGTTTCATTTTGTTGAATCCTCATTATGTCTACAAGCCCCATTCTCTGCATATCAAGGTTTATGGAAGTCTTTAGTAGAAGCCTAAGCAAGCTTGGATGCTTAATGGGGTGACCACAGAATTCACCTGGACTCATTTGAGAGCAAATAGAGGCATTATAAATAATTAACAGATGAGGCAGATGTAAATCAGGACTGACCTAGGGAAACCAGAATGTTTGCTATCTCTACCAGCCTTAAAAATGAAGAAAATCATATTTATTCCTCCGTAAAACCAAAGTATAGAAAGTTATTTATGAATTTTCTATTTTGAAATATTTATTAGTTTCTATTAGAAAAACTGTAAAAATATTTGAACACAAGCTTTCAGTAGAAAACCTGTCCCTCCATCCAAAACAACCATAGATTGACATAACATATGAGAGACTATTCCGAGAACAACAAATATCTTTCTTAGGCATTGTTATACACTGAATGTTTACATCTACACAAAAATTTGTATTTTGAAATCTTAACCTCCAATGTGATGATATTAACACGTGGGGCCTGTAGGAGGTACTTAGGTTATGAGGGTAGAGGGTTTATGAATGGGATTAGTGTCCTTATAAAAAAGGCCCCACAGAGTTCTCCAGTTCTCTTTTTGCCAGGTGAGGATTCACTAAGCTTACCATCTGCAAACCAGGAAGTAGATCCTCACCAGCCACTGGATCTGCCAGCACCTTGATCCTGGACCTCCCAGCTTCCAGAACTGAGAAATGTCTGCTGTTTAAGCTACTCACTTTATGGTAATTTGTTAAGGCAGCCCAGACAAGCATATTCAATTCTGTACTTAACATTGCAAATAGTCATATAGTTGAAATCAGGCAACATATTGAAAGCATCCTTGAATCTTGGCATATCTAAAGTTTCCCTCTCTATGTTTTGCAGATTCATTTAATTATCTTTTCTAATTAAGAACCCTTAAAATACCATGCTGTGAAGCTAAAGGCTATAGCCTGGTTTACAATGAATATCAATAAAGAATTTTGTTTTTTAAGGCTATTTGAAGGGATTTTGCTTTCAAAACTTTAAGTTCAGCCTTACTTTTCCTTAGTAAAATTTAATCACTTGTAATAATCGAAATTTCTGTAAGCAAAATTAGTCTTCTATTATAAAATATACTAGCCACAGGGCAATCATTCTTACTGAAAAATCACTGAAATTCTAATTATTTAAGAAAAATTCTAACTTGTTAGTTTATGTAACACACTGACATTTATCTGTTAATTCAAAATGATAAAACATCTTCAAGGAACTTTGCAACACCTCCAGCTCAGTCAATATGTAAAACATTCTTCCAATGAGAAATCAGGTAGTTCAAAACTCTGCTACCAATTAATTGGTCATTAGGCCAACAAACATTTACTGATGGCAGAAATGCCATGCATAAAAGGTCAGGAATAGTTTCATTCTAAGGAGGCAAATCAGGTTTTCATGAATTCCCTTAATTCCAGTTTGGGAAAGTAATTTAATACCCAAATAAGCATGGCTGTAAGATTTTAATGTAAGTAAAGTACTCTGAGAACAGTTTGTAATGCTCAACATTGAAAGGGTATCTTTCTTTGGTTTTATGATAGTGGGTAAAGTTTTGATATTAATGAATACAACTTTGATGTCTTTGCACCTGAGCCTCAACTTTGATGACATATTATACCAGTTGCTCTTTGGCATTGACTAGGCACCACTGGAAAAACTGGCATCACGGTGGAATATGATGTTCCATAAGAAAAAACTTCCAAATAGTCATCATTTTGCTGCACACACTGGCCCACTAATTAATGCCACAGTGACACCAGGATATGATTGTCTTGTACTCAAGTTGTCAACATAACGTTATTGTGTTATTTTTAGGACTATTTCAAGGCTGTAAAAGTAACCCTGAAAAAATTTCATAATGTCTACAGTATTACAATTGCATAGTTTTCTATTTTTGCTAAAGAATATTAGTATTTTACTGACCCATATTTTAGACCAATTCCTAGATTCCTTGGATTTTAATACAATGGTCTTTAATACAGGATGATTAAAATAGGTAAAATAAATGCAAGTAAGTATTTTTCTTTTCCATTATCGATATGCGTAGCTCATGAAGGATTCACATAAGCACGGAAAATATACTGAAATATTATTAAGATTTTGTTGTTTCCATAATGAAAATAGCAACCCGATTGACAGGATTTAAGGAGGCTTTCGGGGTGAAATGTAGGTTTTTCACTGGAATACAGATAAAATATTATATTAATATATTATTATTTGTATAATAAACCACAGAAAACTGTAGCAAATATTCCTTCCTTGTGACTAAATTCAAAGTAATCATTGGAATCTTTTAGGTGCTCTTACAAGTCATGAGTAAAAATGTTACTTAAAAGATATTTATAGCTATATATCAATACTTAAATATAAGCCCCCTTATAAGCTGCTTACAAGAGCTACAAGTTAAATATAAAGACACAGAAAGGCTAAGACTAAAAAGGTAGTAATAAATATAACTTGGAAGCAGTAAGCAAAAGACAGCTGGTGTAGCTATCCTAACAGCAAAACAGAAAGATATTAAGATAAAAAATTATTAGAATTAAGGATATTTCAGAATGATAAAAATTGCATATTACCAGGCAAATATAACAATTCTAAATATGCTTTCTCTTAATAAAATGACTTTAAAACACATAAAGGAAAAAATGACACAACTGAAAGGAAAAACAAATATACATTCAAAGTACGGGATTTTAAAACCTCACTCTCAGTAACTCAAGAAAAGCAGATATACATTCCATAAGATTATAGAAGTTGTGAACAACACAATTAATACATGATCTAATTGTTACACACACATATATCTCTATGCATATATAGATCTTTACATTATATATATAAACTGCTGTAAAAATGATGGCAAATATATATATTTTTTCTAGTATATATGGAACTTTATCAAAATAAACCATATTCTTGGCTATAAAACAAATTTCAACAAATTTCAAAGGCTTGAAATCACTGATGTTTTTTGACCCCTATGAAGTTATAACTTAAGAGATCTTAAAATATTTGAAAAAAAATGATGAACTTCTAAGTAATCTATGCATTAAAAGTCATAATTGAAATTAAAATATATTTTAAACTGAGCAATTATAAAACTATAATATATCAAGGTGTAGGATAAAGCTAATGCATGTTAAAGGGAAATTTATAGTCTTAAATGCACATATTAGACATAAAGAAAGGCTGAAAAATTGATGATCTGAATCTACCTTAATAGGTTTAAAAAGGAACAGTAAATGAAAACCAAAGAAGTAGAAGAAAAGAAATAATAACGTTAAGAATAGAAATTAATGAAATTTTAAAACTTGCAATCTGGATCACAGACATAATGTAAGGCATAAAACTATAAAACTTCTAAAATTAACATATGAGAAAATCTAGGTGACCTTGAGTTTAACAATGAATTTTTAGATACTACACCAAAAGGTTGATCCATTTAAAAAATTAATTTTTTGTTCAGTAAGATGAAATTTCTATTCTGCAAAACACAGTTAAGACAATGAGAAGAGGCCAAGTGTGGTGGCTCACGCCTGTAATCCCAGCATTTTGGGAGGCCAAGCTGGGAGGATCACCTGAGGCCAGGAGTTCAAGACCAGCTTAGCCAACATGGCGAAACCCTGTCTTTACTAAAAATACAAAAATTAGCTGGGCGTGCTGGTGCACATTTTTGTAATCCTAACTACTTGGGAGACTAAGGCACTAGAATCATTTGAACCTGGGAGGCAGAGGCTGAAGTGAGCTGAGATCATGCCACTGCACTCCAGGCTGGGTGACAGAATGAGACTCTGTTTCAAAAAATTTAAAAAAAAAAGATACTGACAAGACAAGCCACAGACTGCGAGAAAACATTTTCAAAACACATATCTGATAAGGACTTATATCTACAACATACAAAGAACTCTTATAATTCAACAACAAGAAAATAACAACCCAATTAAAACTGGGCAAAAGATCTGAACAGACACCTCACCAAAGAAGATACACAGATGAAAAATAAGCATATGAAAATATGTTCAATATCTTACGTCAATAAGGAACTGCAAATTAGCAATGACCTAGCACTTCGCACCTATTATAATGGCTAAAATCCAGAATGCTAACATCAAATGCTGACAAGGAGGTGGAACTGTCATTCATTGCTGGTGGGAATGCAACACAATACATCTACTATAGAAGATAATTTGGCAATTTCTTACAAAGGTAAACATAGTCTTACCATATGATCCAGCAATGTGCTCTCACATATTTATCCAGATGAGTTAAAGACATATCTACACAAAAATCTGCACACAAATGCTTATAGCAGCTTTGTAACTGCCAATATTTGGAAGCAATCAAGATGTCTTTCAATAGGTGAACTGATAAGCAAACTGATACATCCACATAATGGGATTACCATTCAGGGAAAAAAACTGATCTATCATGCCATGAAAAGACATGGAGGAACCTTAAATGCACATTGCCAAGTAAAAGAAGTAAATATGAAAAGGCTGCATATTGTATGATTCCAACTATAAGACATTCTGGAAAAGGCAAAACTACTGCAATATTAAAAATAACAGTGGCTTCCCGAGGTTGAGCAGAAGAGATGGAAGAATAAGGCGGAATACAGGGGATTTTTTAGGGAAGTGGAACTAACTACTTGTAATGGTAGATACACGAATTTATGCTTTTGTCAAAAACTATAGAACTGTGCAAGACCAAGAGTGAATCCAATGTAAACCACGGTCTTTGGTTGATAATTACATATTCATATTACTTCATCAATTGTAATGAATGCACCATACCAGTGCAAGATGCCAGTAACGGGAAACTGAGGGTGGGGAGTGGAAGAGGGAGTATACGGGAACTCTCTGTATTTTATGCCTAATTCTTCTGTAAACCAAAAACTGGTCTAAAAACTAAAGTCTATTAATTTTTTTAAAAGTATAGCCATACCTTTTAAATGCAATAGGGAAAAATAAAATGAATGTTTCTTTAAGAAAAAGAATTGACATAATTTTATCAATACTGATCTTATTTTTTAAAAAAGACAGAAATAACCAGTACTGGAACTGAGAAAAGGACTGTCACTACAGATACAAGCAAGATGGACTGGTTTGCCTGTTCTTGGACTGTAAAACCAATTGTATAGGCATTAAAATACAAGAACATTATAAAAAGTTATACTACTTAATTTAACATTTTAGGTGAACTGAACAAGTTCCTAGAAATTCCTTACCAAAAATAGTAGAAAATCCATATAATCCCAATTCTATTAAATAAATTGATTTAGAAACATTCCCACAAAGAAATTTACAGCCCAGTTGACTTTACCAGTGAATTCTTCCAAAGTTTAAGAAAGAAGCAATACTGTTCTTCCACAAACTCTTGCAGTTAATTTAACATTTAAAATAAATCAATATAAGTCACTGTAATAATAAAGGAAAAGACAATGAGGTTATCTCAATACATGCAGAAAAAAACAATTGAAACAATGCAATATTTGTTTAGACGAAAACCCCTGGCAAATTAGAAACAGACGAGAACTTCCTTAATCTGATAGAGTGGCTACAAAAACCTACAGCAAACATCATACTGAATAAAGAAATACAGAAAGCTTCCCCACAAGGTCGGCGATGAGACAAAGATGCTCATTGTCCCCACATCCATTCACCACTCTTACTGGAAGTCCCAGACAGTACAATAAAGTCAAGGATAAAAAAGTATAGGGATTGAAAAAGAAATGAAAGTATCTTTATTCATGAATAAACATGGCAGTGTATGTAGAAAATCCTAAGAATCTACAATCTATAAGAATGAATACGGGAATTTTGCAGTGTTGCTTAATCCAAAGTCAACACACAAAAAACAATTGTGCAGAGTAGTAACTGTGTGAGAGAGAGGGATGCTGATAAATGTTCTATTTTACAATCTGAATGGTGGTTCCATGGGTGTTAATGGGTATAGAGTTTCAGTTTTGCAAGATGAAAAAGTTCTGGAGACTGGTGCACAACAATGTGAATATACTTAACACTATTGAGCTGCACACTTAGAAATCTGTTATGCATTTTACCACAATTAAATTTTTAAAAATTAAAGTTGACTTTAGAAAAAATAAATGTCATTAAGTAATGAATACTAAAGATAGGTGAATCTAAATAACATAGAAAAAAATCAAAGTGAGAAACCTGCAGCCCACCATTAGATAAACTTCACCTCCCTCCACTCTAGGCCGAGCAAAATTATCAGAACATTGATCACAGATGGAACACCATTCTTAGAAATCCTATTATTCTGTTGTAAGGCAGTATCCATCATAAGATATATCACGAATTTAATAATAGCTTTTGTGTAGGGAAAAAAGCACCACATTTATCCTCACCTATAGACGTATCTAAATATGAAAGTGTATGAGAATTCCAATAGAGAAAATGTGGGATGCATATGAGAATAAAGCAAGATGGACTGGTTTGCCTGTCCTTGGAATGTAAAACCAATGACTCAAAGTAGAACTAACAATCCCTTTTTCTTAGGGATCTTGGCCACAGTAGCACTCACAATTATAGCAGAATACAAAAAAAGTCAACATTATAGAAGGCAAAAATTTATTCTGGCAGATATTTACTTATATATTGATTAAATAACATGAACATAACTATTTAGTAGGCTAAGTATCAGGAATATAAGAATATGAAGTAGTTTTAGTTCCTGGAAAAGTCAAGGTTTACAAGGACATTTTTGCATTGTATCTGAGATAGAAACTTTCACTGTCCATATTGGCTTGACTAGAAGAGATAATTCCTGAGAAGGCGCACAAGTGCATGTTTTCATAAAGAAAAACTGACTATGCTCCTTCAGTGGAGTTGACTGTTGCATGCTTGCTGGTTGAAATAGCTCTACAAGTTTTGTCATACTTGATGGGAAGCAATATATCTTGCCAAAGAGCCTCCAGTAACCTACAAGGTGCTTTTGTACGCTGGACAGATTTAACCCCTTAGGTACATGGTTTGGGGAATGAATGTAGGCTGGGTTATGGCCGCAATTACCCTGTAACCTGGTGCCCCTGTGTTGGACACAACTTATACAACACTGTCTAGTCACCCAGCCTGGATGCACATTGGCTTACTGATGAAATGTAGTTGTCATTTTTGCTGGCATTTATGGTGATGCCTGAACGTCATACCCTTTTGCATAAGATTATCTGTTTGTAATGATACAGCCTAATGAATTGGCAAAGAAGTAGAGGTTTCAGAATGGACTATAACGTATACACCATTGGAATATTACCTCTCCTTCATAGATGATCAATACTTTGTAAAGAGATTTTTAAATACTTTCAGTGAAATTATATTTGGGACACTTACATAGTTTGCCTTCAAAGAACTGCATAAATATGAAGAGACTGAGAGATTCAGGCACAGATATATACTCCTGCCAGAAAGGCACATTAATAAATTATGGTACTTATTCATTTCTAGAGTTAGTAATTCTAACCTTTTATATTTACATATAATAAGCTAACTGTTTTTTAAAAGGCTGCATACAGAGTGTCATCTTAAGTTTGCAGCAATTATTTAAAATATATGATTTATATCATAAAAAATGAGCATTGAGAAGAGCCCCCAATGTTTTCTTCATACAATACCAAAAGAAAGTTTTTCTGAATTATAATAATTCTGAATTATTTTTGATTAACAAAGAAAATGGTCTGCTACTTTAGTGTCTGTGATTACATTACAGTACAATAAAGAAAAGTCACTAATGGGTACCTCTGAGGTCAGGGCTGAGACTATATCATTCAAGTTTGTTTATTAATGAGGCCAGGACAAGACTGTGCTCCTAGGATATCAAGCTTTGCTATCAGAACAAAATTTCAAGTACTGCCTTAAATATCAGACTAAGAATATCATCCTAATGTATAGTTTCTGAAAAAAGTAACACTCTTCCAAATGCCTGGGACATGTATGGAGGGGAGAACTTTATCAGAAAGCTGCCAGTCTTTCATTAATGGCAAGAAGAAAATGGGACATTCAAGATTCTGAAAAGAATTATTACAAATACATGTGCACCTTTGGTCACTGCTTTCTAATGAAGAAAATATTGTGCATAATAACTTGAGAATGTATTTAACATAAATTATATTTGCATGAATTATGATTATTCATATGGTCAGATACATAATGGCTTGCTTGATAAATGGCTGATTAGTGTTACAATCAGCCCAAGAGGGACGTGCTTCAAAAAAACTCTCTTTTGGGGGCACCTGACTTTCTAGATATTTTCCATTTGCCTTTAAACAGTGAAATGGTGCTGATTTGGGCACCCCAAACAGCTTAATCTCAGCTTTCAATTTGCAATCTGGGCATTGCTACTCCAAGCTGGGATGCCTGCACAAATTTGACAATTGCTTGCCATAAACTCCAGATTTCCAAGAAGCACAACCAAGTGGTCAATGAAAAACCACTCCAAGGAAATGGAGCTATTCATAAGGCGATAACATCAAGGGAACCATGATTTCTCTCTTTAATAAAAAGAGAAAAATGTGATATTTTAGTGAGGAAAAAGAATTGCTAACTGTACTAGCATTTTTAATCACTGCGTTTTGATAATGAGACGACTGCCTCTACCTGAGACTCGGCGTGACCTGTTCAAATGTGGGACATGCCTTCAGTATTAAGGAAAAAGAAGTTCAAATATTTCCTTATTATTAGGTAGCTGAATTACGCTGAAACTAGTCATATTATTATTTTTTGTTTACTTCATGTCTTGCCTCAATAAGATTCCCAACTCTTATGGCAAACTCCTTCAAAATGACTTCAACTGTCACATTTTGGGGACTTTTCCCCTGACTGATCCTCACCCTGAACTGCGTATGTGATCCTCTTACAGCTTCTCCTATCAGCCTGTACCCTTCTGTATCATTGATTACGCTATATCACAATGATTAGGTTGTTGATCCTTACACCTTTTTTGATTCCCCATGTTGTAATCTCTGGGGAATTAGCACTGTGGATTCTTTTCCTACAATACTAAAGAGAATGCTTGCCCCTCATTTGACATTAAACTAATGGTGAATAAAACCATAAAATCCTTACAAACAACTTACCTCTATTATATACCAACATGAGTATCTACACTGTTTACATTGCAGAATTGGGTATCTATTAACCTCTGCTTTTGCTTTTATCATAAACATCTTACAGAAAAGGAAATAAATCAGACTGTGAAAAAATAGTAGTTATTTTTTATACCCAATATCATATAATCTTCAGGACTTTTAGGAAGAAAGTTCTGAGACAGTTACTATTTTATTGGAGGCTTAGATCTGCGTTCAAGTGAGTGTTTAATACTTTTCTGTTTCTGATAATAAAAATGCTTCATCGGTTCTAGAAAATAGGAAAATTAATGTAGATATGTAGCTGTTAATTATAACATGGGAAGTTAATACAAGAAAGCCTGTAGCAAAAGAGTATTATAATTAAGATAGACAAATTAAAACAGCATAGGATTTTCTACCTTTCTCTTCATTACTAGGCAGGAATGACCAATTAGGTCATGTACGATATAATCAATTTCATAAATCATAAGAGTGCCTTTTCCTTATTAAGAATGTTTCCTCAAAGTATAAGTTCATTATGTTATAAATAATATGCACTTGCTTCTTGCACAGATAAACAGAGTCTTAAAGGGTGAAGTACGAGGTTTGAAATCACTGTTGTTAATTAAAGGTATATGACTTACAGTGTCTGCCTCTACTTGGTTCTGACTCTTTCTTTTTCCACAAGCAGTTTACAACCCTGAGAACATACTGTTATCTAGTGAATATAAAAAAATGTATATTCAGGTACCTACACTGAAGACTTAATTCTATCTACTGGCATTTAAAAATGCAGTAAAATCTCAGTTCAATCTTTGATGTTTTAATAGCAGTTGTGCCCAAACAGGAGGTGTCAGCAATATAGTGTATTTCAACATAATCATATTCTTATGAACACAAGCTTTGCTTAAATATCTGCCACCTTTCAGAAGCTTCCAATGAAACACTGAAAACCAAGTTTTGCTCCCAAATGCTTGTGTTTTAGTCAAATGAATAGAATTGGTTCTCACATACTATTTTTTTGTTGTTTTTGCAAACTTCATTTTTATTTAGCTTATGTATAGATCATGTAACAGTGAAAAAGCTCCAAAGTGAGATGACTCCACACAGTCAGTATACTTCCCTGCTCAACAATATAATCAGTTGGCTCTCTATTTGCTAAGCTTGGCTGAAACAAAGCACTGATTGGGCAGCTGTGAAAATGTATAATGCCACTAATTATGATTGACAGCAAAATTAAGTGGAAGATGTGGGTGAGGGTGAGGTGGGTAGCCCAATGCAGATTATTCACCTAAATAGAACCTCTCATTAGCCCCACAGGACACTGAGCAAATTTAATAGGTGAACTTGGGATTTTTTTCCTTAAAAAGAGTTTACATTCTCTATACTTCATTATATGAAGGAACTATGTAGAAATTATTTAAGTATCATAATCAAATGGATTATTAGAGTATGAGTCAATATATACGGTTAAAACAGGTCACATTTTGATATGTAACAATAAACCAAGTGTTATATTTTGTTTTTTGAAATGTATGCATATTTGTACTTTTTTGGCTTTTTGAAAGAAATCTATTTTATAAAATAGGTCCTTGTAACTTCCCTCAATATCAAGGCTTCCAAAATAGACATGGAAACTTCCTTAGGTAAACTTAGGTAAAGATCTTTCTAATATTTGAAGACTTGACCTGCCAATATTTAATGGTTCAATCAACTAATAAATATTTATTTAGTGTCTATTCTTTTTTAGCACCATATATACAAAATGAAGCATAGAACTTATTTGCAATATAAACTGCTTTATTCAACATAGTACATTTGACCGTTAAATTCTTATAAAATTTCTGTAATTAAATATGGTGCTATAGTATCTAATAGTGTTTCACAGAGATGTGTTATAGAAAACCAGACACTCTGCAAAAAGGAGATCTGGGGCCAGGTAAATTTGGGAAATACATTATATGTGAAGATTTAAAATGCATATCACCATTAGCTTATATAGAGACATACAAATAGTCTAAAAACATGAAAAACTATTTATCTTCTTTAATAATCAAGAAAATGCAAATTAAAATAATGATTTTTTTCATTGATCATATAAGCATTGATAGAAAAAGAAGATAATCTTCAGTGTTGACAAGGTAGTAGGGAAATGAAAATTTCATTTAGAATGAAATGAAATTTTCATTTCCACACATAGAATGGACAAGCGTGGCTGGTTGTTTTGTAACTTGGTACAGCTTTCTGGCTGAAAGGATACATCAAAAATATGTTCACATTTGAACCAGCAATTATTTACACACACACAGACTCCCTCCCTCTCTCTCTAAGTTTGAAATTTTTTTCTGGGCTATATTAAAACTATGTGGTGGAATAGAGTGATTTTTTTTTCTTTTTGCTTATCTATACTTTCTACTTATTCAAAACCAAAGTTTTAAAAAGAGTCATAAAAATTTCTTGAAAAAAAGTCTGAAGTTACTTAATCTAAAACCACAGAGTAAATTTTCAAATCCTTTTTAAAAAAACAACTGAAAGAAACCAAAACAGAAACTATTCAATCCTATGATTTTTTAGCAGTCAATACCTTGAACCTCATAAAATTTATTGACATAGAAGCCAAGGAACTGTGTGAATACAGGTACTGAAAACCAAGTGAACAAAACTAAAAACAATATAAACAAAGAATAGTTCAGACAACTCTCAAATGTTTTATCATTCGACTCACAAAGCCAAATTCGGTGCTTCAATTTGTTGCAATGAAGGAGAGTGCTAACTCATTTGAAGAAACCACTTGAGGTAAATGGACATTCACAGAAGCATCAAGCTGATGTAAAAAGATGGCAATTTTCAACATAATAGAATGCTGAATTATTTCATCTTCTTAGGTATATTATTTGAATTTTATTATTGTAATATTCATTGTTCTAAAACAATACATCCTTAAATGTAGAATCCTTATTAGTCCAAAGGTACAGTTAAAAATAGTTACACACTATTACCACTATTTGAAAGTAAATCTAGAGAAGAAAGGCTAATCAAGAAGGGGGGGCAATATTTACAGATTTGGATTAAAATAGATCTGTAAATAAAATAGAACATGATAGGTTCAATAGAAATGGGCAGTGTTGCTATCCCATGAAAGGCAAAGAGGAGATATAAATGAAGAGTAGCCATTTGTATCTGCTTTTAAAAGTCTACCTAAATAAAAAAAAATATATGCTCATTGGAACTCTTGCTATGGTAAGCATTTTCACTTAAAACCAATTTAAGGGACACAACAGACTACTCTAGTGACCTAATAGCATATGGGGGGAACTCAAAATAATAAAGTAAAAATATAAGACTGATAAGAATACTACATACGAATATTATTTTTAGAATTACGTAAATAGGGAATGTCTTGAAATAATTTATCCACCAATAGTGCCACAAAAATAGAAGTACTATTTCATGTAATCATAATTTAAATTTGAAAAGCATTTTTAATGTAGAGAAATGTTTTATTACCTAGATTATTATCTGATCCAAATCTCACAGAAACTCTCTATATGTGTATATCTGTATTTAAGAAATACTACAATAGTGCGTCAGGTATTTCTGTCTTCTCACTATGTGATCCAATACAGTAGCCACTAGCCACACATGACTTTTTAAGTTTAAATAACTTCAAATGAAATGAAAGTGAACATTAAGTTCCTCAGTCACACTAGCCATATTTAAGTGCTCAATAGCCACATATGGCTAGTGGTTCCTCTGTTGGACACTACAGATATAGAATATACTCATCATTGTAGAACATTCTATGGACAAGGCTACACAGAATCTTGGGAGAGAACACTCGACCTCCTATGCAGCTTGTAGGCTGTGGAAAAAAATCCTTATCAGTAAACAAGGTGTAACCCTGTACATAGCATCTATGGTCATGGTCTACAGTGTGGTGAATCAGACTGGAAATGGTTACCCCCATTTTATAGACTAAGATTCATGTTCAGAGAAAGAAAATGCCTTTACTGAGGACATACACATAGTACATGGCAGACCCATGAGCAGAATCTGAGTCTGAGATCTCTGTAGTCAGAGATCACACTCTTGGAAAAAAATGGAAGCTATATAGCTTCCATCTGACATATAACTGAACATAATTCATTATAAGTTAGTTCAATATAAAAAGTATTATAATTTTTCTCAACCTTTCTTTCTGTAATTATGTCACTAAAAACTATAGCCTGCCACTAACTTAATCTTATTTAAACTGGATATAAACAATCTCTAAAAATATTGTGTACTGAATTTTAGACAGATGATCAAGGATAACTAGATTGATCAATACAGTTACTGTGTTACAGTAAAAGAGTAAAAATTCAGTAAACCAATCATTAAAAAGTTTACTTAATGAGTTAGATAACTTGGGTGAATGTGTTATAATGGTCAACGTAATCGGTGTCCAATGCCCAGCATATACACAGTAAACATTTATTCAGAGTTCAATGGACTTTAATTTACTCTATTGTAATCAGGAAAATAGTAGACATAAAGCAATATTTTTAGGATATCTTTGACATATATGGAAAGAAAATGATTACTGGACTGGTTTGAGCATAAAAAGCACTTTGAGAAATGGCACTCTGTTAATTGTAAACAATTTTGGAAGAATAAGAGTTTTGAATTTACTTTAAAGTTGCTTTCGTCAATGAGATTCCTGAGTCTGACTTCCCTAGGAAAAGTGCATAGTATAATCATATTATCCTTTATTAAAAACAAAATAATTGTACCTGAGTTAAAATAGATTGTCTGATTTTTCCCCTCTTTGTCCAGATGATCACATCCTGTAAGGTCAAGAAGAGAACACACATACCTACCCTTCATCCACTTATCCCCAGATCATCATTCATCATCTTCCCCGCTGCTCAACTCAAAGACTAGCCCTTACAATATTCTATTGTCAAATGTAATTTTATTGTGAAATGTGGTATGTTCTATTGTCACAAAATTTCAGAGCAGGAGGGACCTAAAAGGTCATAAATGGCTCCAACACTTCTCTGCATATATCTGCATATAAGAAACGCCACAGTATGGCCTGTCTTAGTTACATCTGCCTTCCCCTAGGAGCAGACTTGGGAAGTTAATATAGGAACCCCTAGGCAGCCTGCAGGCAACAAGAGAAAAGCTTGTATCACTATGACCCTGTGAGGGGCTTTCTGGTTCTTGATCCCTAGTTTGGAGAGTCAGCCTCAAGAAATAGTAGGCTATGAAGTTGCTGCAGTGCACGTTAAAACAGCAAAACTTTTCCCTGTAATATTTGACCAAGATCATGGCTTTAAATTTTTATTACAGCCTCACTTGTAGGCAGAATTTCTTTGGGTTGTATTTTTAATACTAGAGAAGGAAAAAGTAACTCAAATTGTCTTTGATAGGAATCAAAACTACCAGAACCAAGTGAATTATATTAATAAGCAAAATTTGTGCTCTAAACTTTTTTTTGCAACTCTGTAAGCCGCAGTTAACTCGGCTCGTTAGGTAGGGGAATGTGGCATCAGTGTATGCATTTTGTAACATGTACATGGTAGATGATCATGAATATTTGTTGCTTACATTACTGTAATTTAAATAAAATATTACAGAACTATTGAGTTCTGGTTTAGTATAACAGAGTGAGCACCCAAGTCCACCTCCCTTCTCTCTGTTTTTAAAACAATAAAACTATACTAATGCTGGAAAAAACAAACAAACAAAAAAAAACCAGAAAAGGCGCCAGCAGAGGACCAGAGAGAAAGTGAGCAGATGAAAGGGCCTAAGTTGACAAACAAAAGAGTATGGAAAAATGCAGCCTAAAATACCAGTAGTAAGCTCTTACTTCCCAGGGAACATAAAGGGCAAAGGGTGGGCCATAGTACAATCATCAGGGGAATTAATTAAAATCCACCATTGAGAATGGGCAGGCTGGTAAATCATCTACTCCTCCCACACCCTCACTACTTAATAGAGCAAGCTTTCTCACAGAAATGGCTTTTGCCCCCAGGATAAAGTCTGAGAAGTGCATTATTAGTCTAAGAAAACAAACCATCTGTCTGGAGAAAGCACCCAATATGGGTGGAGGAATGAGAAAGATAAGCAGAGCAGTTTAGCCTTAACTCTCAGCCTCAATTACAAATGTACTAATTAAGTCAGCCATGCCAGAGTAACATTGTATGGGCAATGGTGTGCTCAATCCTGAAGTGAAGACCCTAAGGTGAAACTTGTCTACCAACACATCCCCTTTTTAAGGGAGAAGCTTATTTTTTAAAGAAATCTAAACAATCATGCAGAATATTTACTTCACATCCTAATCATATTAATAACGCTACTCCACATATTGAACCAACAACCAAAAAACATTAAGTATTTGAAAAAAACCCAATAGCCTAAAAAATAATGAAAAGTTAAAAAATGTTAACAAGTGGCGAGAGATGAAGCAGACAATTCGGGGGAACAGAAGAAAGCTTTAAGAATCTTGCAATTTGTATCTTCAGAAAGATTTTAGTGGCTTTATAAAACAAAACAGTCTGATGACGATTATTTTTTCTTAAAAAGCTATGATTTAGAGCAGAGAATCAATAGATAGAAAAAATACATACTCGAGTTTATTTTTTGAGTAATAAAGATAACCACCAGAAGAATTTAATAGAATTAGCAAAAATTGATGGTGACGAAAAATCACTAAATTCCTACTCTTTTTATAGCAGGGAGTTACCATATTCTATCTATAGTTGATAAATCAAGAAATAGAAGCAGTATTTTTCACATAATAAATGCTGCAGGACATCAGTGGAAGCAATCAGTTAGTTGGCAGGAAGAAGACATTGCTCTAGTTTAGTTTATTTTTAAGGGTTTGCGTATGGAGACAGCCAAAATGTCCTGTTTAAGAAACATCTGCAGGACTCCTTTCAGTTCATGAATTGGCAAATGAACCAGTATATATTCAATATGCTTGGATTTATTCAATATGCTTGGATATCTCTCTAAAGACAAATCCAACCAGGAACCATTCACTTGTTTATTGTTGAATGCTCCCAGAAAAGCAATTCCCTTCTGACCACAAAAAGCAGTATTATAAAGAAGATATGAATTGTCAGTTTCTTGTGGGCAGAGAGTATTTCATTTTCCATTTTCAAGAGACCTAAAAAAAAAAAAATTATAAAAGGTGTTTTCTTCTGGGGTTGAGGGAGAAGAGCCACTTCTTATCATTTCGGAGCATTTTATATATACTTTTTAAACATGCAGGCATTATTTGGTTCCTTTAAAGTTTTTTGTTTGTTTGTTTGTTTTTGAGACAAGAGTCTCATCTGTCGCCCAGGCTGGATTGCAGTGGTGTGATCTCGGCTCACGGCAACCTCCGCCTTCCGGGTTCACACCATTCTCCTGCCTCAGCTTCCCGAGTTGGGAGTACAGGCGCCCACCATCACCCTCAGCTAATTTTTTTGTATTTTTAGTAGAGATGGGGTTTCACCGTGTTAGCCAGGATGGTCTCGATCTCCTGACCTCCTGATCCGCTCACCTCCGTCTCCCAAAGTGCTGGGATTACAGGCCTGAGCCACCATGACCGGCCTTAAAGTATTTTTTAAAACAACTAATTCAACAATAGGGCTGAGACTTGGTGGTTAGAAAACTGAATGAGCTTAAAATAAATATTAAAGGCACTTTAAAATGAGGATGAGAATTTCAGAGTCATTAATAAGGCACTAAGAAAGGTGGATTTCATTATCTCTTATTCACCCAATTAGCAGTTGTTTGAACTTTGAGAAACTATTGCAGAACCAGTGTGAGAATGGTCTCCTCTTCCTATACAGGTTTAGGAAATAATTCTGTATTTTTACCCATCAGTGCCTTTCCTAAGGGTAGTGTATTTTGTTCACATATTTTTGAAAATACTGACAATATGCATTGGAATAACCTAAAATGAATTAGTCACAATTTTCCAGTCTTAACAATTACTACATTTTTATGTGTCTGGATTTGCTTTATTCAAAGAATTGAAGCTGAAACTTAATAAGAATAATGAAATATCCAGAATTTTAAAACAAGTTAAATAATGATTTAAGACTTAGAACCATCCCAAATGCCCATCAATGATAGACTGGATAAAGAAAATGTGGCACATACACACCATTGGTTACTATGCAGCCATAAAAAAGAATGAGCTCATGTCCTGTGCAGGGACATGGATTAAACTGGAAGCCATTATTCTCAGCAAACTAACACAGGAACAGAAAACCAAACACCGCATGAACACAGGATCAGAAAACCAAACACTGCATGTTCTCACTCATAAGTGGGAGTTGAAGAATGAGAACACATGAACACTGGGAGGGGAACATCACACACCAGAGCTTGTTAGGGGGTGGGGAGCAAGAGAAGGGAGAACATCAGGACAAATACCTAATGCATGCAGGGCTTAAAACCTAGATGACAGGTTAATAGGTGCAGCAAACCACCATGGCACATGTATACCTGTGTAACAAACCTGCACGTTCTGCACACGTATCCCAGAACTTAAAGTAAAATTAAAAAAAAAAAGAAATAGCACATAAAAATAAATAAATAAATAATGAGTACCTACTAAACTCAGCTTTAAATAGTAATGGTTAATTTGGCTTTACTAACGCTAGTACTAGTAGTACTTTGTTAGTAAAACTACCTTTACTAGTACAAAGTACATTTTTATAAGTGCATTGCAATAGCGTGAAATTTTCTACTAGATCAAAATAGATTATTTACAGTAAGCAATGTTGTTTAAAATATATTTAAACATTAATTAGGGAAAAAACCCTACTGTTTGGAATCTTGACAACTTGATATATTTCAAATGACTGTTTTGAGGGAAACCTCCCTATAAAAATCTCAGTTAAGATGGAAATGTACCCAGTGAAATACTGATATATATCACCATTTCAGAATAAAGAAACAGAAATAACTTAAATTCATATAATATCTGAAAGCACCTTATTTTAAAAATAAATTTTTTAATTTGTAAAAATTAAATAAAAGCAAATAGTTCAGCAACAATACTACAAGTGATTATTAAATATAAGATGCAAATATTGTTAAAATCCATTTGCATATTCAATGCATAAATTAAAGCCGTCAAGCATTCCATAAAGTGTCATTTAACAAATTATAATAAGGTATTTATAAATGGAACCTTAGTAGAAGAGTAAAATTACTAAAATACTTCCAATAAATCACATTACAGTAAATATTTTATCCTTCCTACATCCCACAAATAATCTCTTTATTCCTTAAATAAAAAGGAGTATCGAGACATTTGACAAGACCCATCAGAGACTAAGTATAAAACTTAATCTCCAATATGTATAAAACTCTTTTTAAACTTCATACTCTTAAGTTCTTAATAGTATAGTTCTTAATTAGTTCAATCATTGTGTCTATCTGATATTCAGGAGTTAACCAGCTGAAAAATTTGGTCAAGCAAGTTAGTTGTATTTTGCAGGCAAAACTCCAAAAATCTTATATTACTGGAATTATTTTGCTTTTAAACTGAATTTACCCAAAACAATTGGTTCGTGCAGACAGTTTTGTCTACACACTACACACACACACACACACACACCAACCAACCAAACACATAGTTGAAAATTATGCTAAATATATTCATAGACCATGAAAACACAAAATCATAAAATCGTGTTCTCCTCAGACTTTTAATAATTACATTAAACATTGCAGCAAATTATAAAGATCCTAAATATTTATTTAAATTGTAAATGCATTTGCACACTGTCTTGTAGCATGTTAAAAAAAATCTCAGCTCACTGCAACCTCTGCCTCCTGAATTAAAGAGATTCTCCCACTTCAGCCTCCCAAGTAGCTGGGACCACAGGCGCATGTCACCACACCCGGTTAATTCTTTTGTATTTTTGGTAGAGACGGGGTTTCATCATGTTGGCCAGGCTGGTCTTTAACTCCTGGCCATCAGTGATCCGCCCACCTCGGCTTCCCAAAGTGCTGGGATTCAGGTATGAGCCACCATGTGTGGCCTTTTTTTTTTTTTAATAGTAGCATTTACTACAGTGCTTCTTAAATTTTAATGGGCATAAATTAACTGAAGACCTTGTTAAAATGCAGACTGTAATTCAGTAGGTGTGTGGTGGGGCCCCACTGAGATTCTGCATTTCTAAGATATTCCCAGGAGATTTGGTTGGCCCATAGAACACACTTTGTTTAAAGAGGCTTTGGAATAAGTGGTTTCTAATTTTTACTAATAATCAGAATCACCAGGAGCTCTTGGTAGAAATACAGATTTTCTGACCCTTTCGCCAAAAATAATAAATTTGTAAGTTGGGGTGAGCCTCAGAAAAATGTAACCCTGATGGCTACCCAAGTTTGGGGCACGCTGACGTAAAGACTAGTAAACTTAACAAAAACTGTATCCATTCCTTAATGTCTCACTATTTCCAAAAATCTTTACATACTTCAGAAACTTTTCTTGGTTAGTAAGGATAAACTACCATTTGATGAGACATGGAAGAAAAATAAAATTGAATATTGCTTACCATTACAGTTTCACTCAAAACTATACTTCATTTTTGATTCTATGAAGAGGTGTTTAGATTAAGCATTATGAATAACAAAAGCAAACAAAATTCCATGGAAGCAAATAAAAAAGAGATTGCTTTTTAAAGTACCCACTATGTGCCAGACATTGTGCTAGAAACACTTGTGTGAATTTTCATTATGTAGCATGAGAAAATGAAGTAATATGCCCCCAATGTAATAATCTAGCAAAGAAAAGTAAAAAAGGAGGAACTTTCCAATCCATACAGATGTTACTGTAGCAAGATAAAAATACCTTAGCCAGGACGTGATAGGGACTCCACCATCTCTACCACTTTCAGAGCAGAGAGGAAGGAGAGACTTGAGTGGGCAAAGGCATGGTGGTGGGCAAGAAGTGAACATATTCAGGGCAGAGTGAATATTTAATTATTTTTGAGAGTCTGTTAGCAAGACAGTTGACAGAAAGAGGGTAGATTTTAGAGAAGTAGCATAGACTAAAGAATGCCAAGTAAGTGTTTAGACTGACCAACAGAAGAAAAAATTTAATGAAAGTAAGGTGTTAGTTCAAGAAAGATAAGGAAATGTAAACTAATACGAGAGATACAGGAAGTTGTGATCAGAATGTTAAAAAATTGTCAAGTTTTTGAGAGCATGTGTTGGAACATTGCCTATTAACTGTCAAATCCTTTTTGTGTGCTTGTTTGCAGTGGATGGAGCTGAAAATCACTGGTTTATGGGAGGTGGAGAAAAGCAAAGTCAAAGTGTTCAAGGCAGATAAATTCATTCAAATAGTCAGGCATTGTTCTAATGTAAGGGGAAAAGCTTTCTTTTAAATGATGTTTGTACTGGAGTAATAAAAAAAATCAGAAAAATGCCAAAGATGGTGTGATGTAAAAGTCAGATCTTAGAGTCAGACAGCCCTGAGTTTGGATTTTGACTCAAATCACTTACTGAAATGTGACCCCAAACAAATTATTTTATTTTTTAGTTATGCTCACTTTCCTCAATAAAAAAAATAGTGTAAATGTGTATAATAAAAATTATTGCAAAGAGTTGTAATACCTCAAAGGGTATGTGGGCTTCTGCCAAAGTGAACATGCTGTGATTTTTGCCTCATAAAATTTGATATACTCGATACTTTGACCAAAACTTTAGTTAAGGGCAAAAGAGAAAAAAAAATTAGTTTGAAGAGCTACAACAAATTTGCATGGCTGGTAACTTAAAAAATGTGGGGAAAGGATTCTGATTATCATGTTAAAATGAATTATTTTCGGTAAAAATGATGTAGGAACTATTTGCTCAGAAGTCACAGAAATATTTGGACAGAATATACTCTCAATCAAAAGTCACCAATTCCTGAAATTCTGCTGTTTAAGGTCTACTCTGTGAAGCCGAAATACCACCTGTGAACAGACAACTATTTTCCTGAAAGGAATAATTTATTCTTATCAGTCATCAACTTAGAATGAATATGTTTTTCAGGTCATTCTCTAAGAAAGGTAGATCAGTACAAGTTTACAGGGGAAAATGTTGATAGTAAGGCCTAGGGGTTAGCTTTTGGACAATTATCTGGACACAGTACAAAAAAAAACTTGGGTGGAGGTGGTTAGAAACAAAGTCGTGAGGCTCAGAAATGACAAATATGCAGTGAAAGTGGAGTGATAAAGAAAAGTTTCTTGTTTTTTGCTTTTCTTTTCTTTTTTTTTTTTTTTTTGAGAGAGGTTTACTCTGTTGCCCAGGCTGGAGTGCAGTGGAGCGATCTCCGCTCACTGCAACTCCCATCTCCGGGTTAAAGGGATTCTCCTGCCTCGGCCACCTAAGTAGCTGGGATTACAGGTGTGAACCACCATGACCAGCTAATTTTGGGTTTTAGTAGAGGCGGGTTTCACCACGTTGGCTAGGCTGGTCTTGCTCGAACTCCTGACCTCAAATGATCTGCCTGCCTTGGCCTCCCAAAGTGCTGGGATTACAGCATGAGCCACCACGCCCGGGCAAAGCAAAGTTTTTCAACTGTGAACTCCAAGAGCAAGGTGCCTATTTGTGTCTTTTGTTGTTATTTATTTCTTCATTATTTATTTTTGTTTTCCTTACACTTTAGTTCCAATTTCATAAACAGCAAGAAAAGAGGTTTTTGTGTGTAAAGATGTTATCTTGGCATATCTTTATATCCATAGTGCTAAAGGCAGATTTAGGTAGTTAAATATGTCTAAGGGCAGGTTCAGTGGTTGGTTTATTGGGTTTCTCTAAAAGTTTAAAACTGACAATACAGTAAAAAAGAAACGATCATAATATTTCTGCATATAATTCTCTCCTGTTACATGATCTGTTTTCACTAAAAGGTTTTTTCTAAAATTTGAAAAGCTTTATTTTATTAATTACCAAAAATTAACCAATTATTTAAAAAGTTCAAAATCTTAATGTATCTAAATGTTTCATAAAATAATTTATGTTCTTTAGATTTATGCTAATCCATCGACTCTGAGGAAAAGGAAAGAACACTCACAATGTGACTGTATTATTAGAGTCTTTTATGAGAAAATAGTTGCTAAGTTTTAACTCTAATGAGTAGTTATTCTCTTAGCTAATAATATCATCAAATATAACAAATATGGTGAGAGTGAAGCTGTCACATCTAGAAAATTTTAGCAGCAATAAGCACACCCTTTCCTTATTTTACATGATTTGTCCTAGAAGCAGGAATCCCTAAAAGGTGATAATCAAAGCTCAAATTCAGGTGTTGTGACACTGCGGGAGAAGGACATAATGGTAGTCACAAACTATAAACAGACAACACATAATGTAAGAGTTAACAGTCTAACTATGAGTTTGCTCATCTTTAAATTTCTATCCAATTCAGATGAAAGTGGGTTTCTATTCTTTTTAAAGATTCACACCTCTCTCTGTGCCCTTAATGGCATCACCCTCCTCCCATCATGTTTCAGACTTTGTTTCAATACTTTGTTTTCCCTCTTGCATTTTTAATCTTTTCATCGCCACTGTCAACGTCTCCCCTCCACCAAGATCTTTCTCAATTCTGCTTTCATCTTAAGCCACCATTCTATCATTTTCCCCTTTAGCAGCATTTTTCCTGAAAGACTAATGTATACTATTTGTAATCTCTATGTACTTCTTTCTTGGTGACCATTCAAATCACTGCTCTATGGTATACTCTGTTGAAAACACTCTTGCCAAACGTAATGACTTTCTTTATGTCTTATCCAAAGTCTCAAACCCACATTTCAGTCTTTAATAATGCTAACCACCCTTAGGTTAAAAAAAATCTCTTCCAGTGGTTTCCAGGGACTAAGGGGAGGAAGGAATACACAGGGAAAACACAAAGGATTTGTAGGGCAGTGAAAACTGTGTATGATACTACAATGGTGGATACATGTGATTATGCATTTGTCCAAACCCATAGAATGTACAACACCAAGAGTGAACCCTAATGTAATCTATGGACTCAGGGAGATAATGATGTGTCAGTATAGGTTGAACAGTGGTAAAAATATACCACTCTGGTTGGGATGTTTATAATAGGAGAGGCTATGTGTGTAGGAGGTATGTGAGAAACCCCTAACTTTGTCTCAGTTTTGCTGTGAACCTAAAACTAATCTGACAAAAAAAAGTGTTAATTATAAAGAAGATGGCCAGGCACAGTGGCTCACGTCTGTAAGCCCAGGAGTTCAAGACCAGCCTGGGCAATGGTGAAACCCCATCTCTTCAAAAAATACAATAATTAGTCAGATGTGGTGGCTTGTGCCTGTGGTGCCCACTACTGGGGAGGCTGAGGAGGGAGGATCGCTTAAGCCTAAGAGGCAGAGGTTGCAGTGAGCAGAGACTGTGCCACTGCACTCCAGCCTGGGTGACAGAGCCAGACTGTATCTCAAAATAAATAAATAAATAAATAAATGGAAGAAGATACTAGCAACGAATCCAATCTGTCCGTGTGCTTGTGTGTGTGTGTGAGTGTGTGTGTGCATGTGTTTATGTGAGTGTATCTTCTATTGGCCCTTGACTGCTGGCTCCTGGTTCTCTACCGCTACAGATTCACATTCTTTGCTGGCTCATTCTTCCTTTACCCAGTGTCTTGTCTTGCGACTTCTCTGTGCTATCTTACTCTTCACGATCTCCTTAAAAATTATGGGACTCTAGTCTCCTGTATATTATATGAGACTTCCAAAAATGCATCATCTCCAACTCAGTGCTAACTGCCTACTGAACACACAGATATCCCACTTCTCAAACAAAACCGATTGTCACTTTCAACTTCCTACTGCCTATGGTCAAACCTGCTATTTTTGTGTTTTAGGTATCACCAGGGTCACAACCTGCCAAATACAGATAACCAGGTATACAATTACAGAAATCTCAATTTCTTGTTTTTCTAATTGTCAACATGCTTTTAAAAATCAAGTTGTTGTATTCTTTTCTTGTTTTTTGTTTTGTTTTGTTTTGTTTTGTTTTTGTTTTTGTTTTGAGACGGAGTCTCACTCTGTTGCCCAGGCTGGAGCGCAGTGGTGGTGTGATCTCAGCTCACTGCAACCTCTGCCTCCCGGGTTCAAACAATTCTCCTGTCTCAGCCTCCCAAGTAGCTGGGACTACTGGAACATGCCATCACACCCAGCTAATTTTTGTATTTTTAGTAGAGATGGGGTTTCACCATGTTGGTCAGGCTGGTCTTGAACTCCTGACCTCAGGTGATCCACCCTCCTCAGCCTCCCAAAGTGCTGGGATTACAGGCGTGAGCCACCTGCCCGGCCTTCTTTCTTAAATCTGTCTTATTTCCTTCTCCTGTCCTTCCCCTAGTTAAGATGACGATGATTGGTTTTTCTGATAACACACCCTAATTGGACACATAGACTCCAATATTTTTTCTCATTGCAGTGACTGCTTTCTATTGCTCTAAGGATATCTTAAGTAGGATGGTCTAGTTATGTTACATCCACTTCGTTACTCAAAATCTTACAGAATATTTAAGGTCCTTTTAAAAAGGCACTTAAAACTTCAAATTCTGGCATTAACCTATACAATAAGAGGCTACATATGCCAATAAGATTTTTTTTAAACTTTACCTCAAATAAACCTCTCCTAACTACTTGTTTTTAATTCCTCAGTACAATGATTGAATCTCTCTTTAGAGTGCATAGATTTTTGAGTCCTAAATTATGTATTTCCCATTTTCATAATCTAAATTTCTCAAATATAGGTGATAACTCATCATTTCACTGAAAATGCTGCTTAGCAACATGAGTTATCCATAGTATATGCTCAGTGAATATGTGTTGAATGGAATTATCAAGGGAGCTATGTAAGAATAATTCCAAAAGTGTGAGTTAGACAAGTACGATACACAATATTAAAAAAGGAATTAATCCATGTGAACTGTGTTGGTGAAAAAGCATTCATGTGCAACAGTAACTGAGTTGGGGCTTGCATAACCAGTAGAAGTTGATACACAAGGAAGAAAAGGAAACAGGCTACAGGGGAACAGAAAAAAAAAATGGAATATGGTATGTCTGAGAACAGAAGCAGAAGGTAGGGAAAGAAAAGAGCTCAGTTTGGAGTGGGAGACAGTCACAGTAACAAAACTGTATGTGCTAATTAACAATAGTAGAACTGACAGGTCCCAGATACTTATCTAGGACTGATCTAGAATCACAATTTCTCCAAAGAATTCTGTAACCTCTGTACCCATTTCTATCACTAGTGCTATGAATATATTTTATGGGATAAAAATTTTATGTTATGAACTTAGTATCTTTACCTGGTCAATCCAAGTATCTATCCTGGGCTTTATATATTGGGTGTCCAATATTTAAATATCAGACTTAAAAGTATTGTCTTATCTCCTTTTCTTAGCATTTCAAGATCAGGATGGCACAACAGATCCACTAACCACTTATTTTTAATTGTTAATACATATTTATCTGACACATAGTAAACAAACAACTGGAAAAGCCTGGGAAACTCTCAGATTTTGGTCCTTTCTATAAAGCAATTGATCCTTCTTGAATGTATAGTCTAAATAAAGAGAAAATGTAAAGGATTAAGGCTTGGTAACCATTAGGCTTATTCTTTTAACAATTAGAAACTAAATTTCTATTGCCTTATATATGTTTTTTAAGTGTCCTTTTTCTCCTAGCTGAAGTCCTAATAAAAGAACATAAGCAATAAATCTACAGTCTGGAATTTCACAATTCACTTTAAAACATTTATGAGGAAATCACTGAGGAACCTTAAATTTTCCTTTTCTAAAACCTTGACCTATAAATAAAACAATGTCATAGATCTGATTGAGACCTTAAAAGTGTCCTCAACAAACCACATGTAGTCAAGTTATATGAATGGTAATTTTAAAAGTGATCATAATATCCATCTGGTTTTTAAAGCGTTTTCATAGGTAAATGTGATTAGTAACATTTGGAAAAACAGTGATTTCCTTATTTGACAGATACATAGAATTAAACCTAAAATAAATGGCCTGGCAAAATTAATACATACGAACCATAAGTCAAGACTAAAGAACTATCAGGTCATCAGTAGCTCCCTCCTGAATTCAATTAATAATGGGGAGATATTAAGGAAGTCGCTTTGATTCTTTAACACTTTTTTTCAATTGAAAATAAAAGAGTTGAATTAGATGAACTATAAGGCCCCTTTTAGCTATAATACACTATCAGTCCATATAGGATGAAAATAGATGTTAAGCAGACATCCCTTCCTTTGAATTTTGGCAATCTGGCAATGTAGCAAGAGGGCGCAACCCTTCCAAAATAGCGGTATCTACTCAGGTAATATAAAAGGAGAAAAGAGCAGATACGCAAAAAGTATGTTTTCCAGCCTCAATATAAAAGAGTTTAAGAGACATAATCTCTTATACCTACAACTTACAGGCAACAAGGATAGGGAAGGAAATAAGGATAAAACAACAGTACATTTATTATTCATATTAATTGTCTATCTTAATTTTGTATTAGTGATCTATGCACCAGAAAATGTTCTTTAGGTATATGTATACGATACTCTAGAAATACTGAATTCCTAAACTTTCAAGGTTGTTTATTGTATTCTGAGGACATCATTTTGGTAACAGTTTCTCTCTACAATTGCACAACTCTCTGTGAATTTATGAATTATGCTTAATATAGTGAGAATTTATCTCTGAGATGTTTGCTTGATGCCTCCCCTTTATTATAATCTCTTAAGATGAAGTTTCTTACTCTCATTCTATATTGTCTGTTGTATGCCAGACTAAATATTCTACATATAAAATTCTAAAAGCATTACTCATAAAATATTAAATATATAACATATGTAGTCTGAAGTATAATGTTATAACTGGTATTCTGGATCTGAAGAGTAGATGGTTTCTTCCAATACTGTAAAATATCTCACAATATCTCTCTTTTTTTGAGACGTAGTCTCGCTCTGTCCCCCAGGCTGGAGTGCAGTGGCGCAATCTCGGCTCACTGCAAGCTCCGCCTCCCGGGTTCACGCCATTCTCTTGCTTCAGCCTCCTGAGTAGCTGGGACTACAGGCGCCCGCCACCGCGCCCGGCCAATTTTTTTGTATTTTTAGTAGAGACAGGGTTTCACCGTGGTCTCGATCTCCTGACCTCGTGATCCGCCCGCCTCGGTCTCCCAAAGTGCTGGGATTACAGGCTTGAGTCACCGCGCCCGGCCCACAATATCTCTCTTAAGAGAGATCAGGAAGAAGTCTGGTAGAAAAGAAATCATGACTTCATGGAAAGGAGCTAAGGAGCATGATTGTGAAAGCCTGAGCATTACAAACTGTTCTTGATGCTAAGTATTTTAAAAGTTCAATTTTTGAATTCTCTAACTTGGTATAAGACTTTATCTGATTAACAGTATGAATCTATTTGCATAAAACATCGTTATGATAATAGGATTATTTGAAAGTAAACCAGTGCAATTTCATCTATATTGTCTGATGCATAAAGTTACTATAGCATAACAAAACTCCAGTGATAGTAGGCTTTCTGAACGCCATTGTTAAAGTACAGCATGTAGTTTCAGGTTTAAGTTTTGTTGTTGTTTTTTTTCAGATTTAAGTTTTAATGTCAGTGGAAGTCCTGTGCTGCTTAACCTGACACCCTATGTAGTGAAATTTATATTTTCAAGATCCAGTTATTTAGAAATATTTTTAAGTAAATACAGTACTGCATAAACTATGCCAGTTATAAACATATGGTTCCATAACTTTTTAATCCTATGCATAACAAACAATTCATTCACCTAATGAAAATTACAAATCTAAAACATGTAACTTCAATAAGAAAGAATAAGGAACTGCACATAGAATTGAATAAAGACACATGCACACTCTTTTATATAATTGCTTAGATATGTGTATGTATGATGTATGTTTGTATGTGTATGAGCACAATTCTGAAAATTTATACACTAAAATGACAAAGCATTTTCTACAACTTTCAATTATGCTAAAATAAGATGATGTGGAAATAGACAGGGAACAGAAAGACAAACAATAAACACAGAATACATATTTTCTTAAGTGATGTTTAGAAATACGCAAAAACTATAGAGCAAACTGTTAGAAGTTAATGCCAATTATATGTCATGTTTGTAGAGACTATCACTAATAGCTCATTACGAATAACTTTAAAATGCAAAATACAGTCTGTCCTAATAAGCACCATAAATGAATATTATTGCCACATACATATTCTAGTGTGTGTATCAATTTATTTGATGAAAAATATATTAACAACAACAAAACCACTAACTAAATAAATAATCCTTTCATCAGCCCCCAATTTCTGCCACACTAATGCTTTGGTGAATCATCAAGGGGAGTAAATTATTCATTATAAATTTCAAAGAGGATCTTCCATTGAAAAATGTCTGCTACTGGTCCTTCTTGGAACCAACATCAAGAATATTCTTGGCAATCTCAAATATTACAATGAAACAGAAGGTGAGGGGCAACCACTCAGGAGAGGTTTCTAGAACAAACTGAGCTCAGGGAGCTTACATTCCAGCTGAGAGGGGTGTGTAAAGATAATTACTAATATGTTGAATTACAGTAGGAAAAAAAGATTAATCAAGAAATTGCATACAAATGTCAGCCAAGGCTTTAAAAACAAAAACCTGTATTCTGTTTCAGATGGAAGGACAGCATCTGGAATGTTTTTAACAGTAACCCTAAACATGGTCACTATATTATATCTTTATGGCATTAACAAAATAATCTATAACGTAAGTGTTTGAAATATTTCATTATCTTAAGTTTATTTCTTACTGAAGGGCCATAGTATGAATACCATCATAATAATCAATAGAAACTCAAAAATAAACACAGTAAAACAATGAATTCAAGTGTACACCACACATCTTTATACAAATGCAAAGAGTTAAATACTGTAAATAGCTTTTATAAAAAGGGTACTGTGAAAAAAATTACTGCAACATTATCCTTGGTTAATTGTTTTCAGCATGTTAGTTAAAACTGTCAACACTGATAAGTAGTAATTTATCTTTAACTTCAGGTTACTCTCTGCTAATATGTTTATAATATAGGAAGGAAGAAAAAAGTGGAGGTAATTCAACATTGCCGCATGCATTTCCTAACTTTGTATCTTCATGTGCTCTAGCTGGATACAGACAATTGCGGGACAATCACTTTTCCTTACATATTTTAGCCACGATTCTTCTTGGCTGCCAGGCGTCATTTAGGTCTGGTGAGGAAGAGTTCTGTCTCTTCCACTTAGCTGTCTTCCATTTAACAAGTCAGAAAGCATTTAGATAACACTATTTTTTGTGTGAGTGAACAAGTCAGTATTCAACTTAAATCGATTAATATAAAGACTCCTCTCAGTGGGTAACACTGCCATCTGTCTTGGCCATGACCCAAGGTACAATGTCCAATGCCCCTTTTAGTGTTAATGTCAAAAATACACTTAAATTTACATCCAACAGAATTGACTCTTTCGTCCAAGCAAGAGTATATTGATGCTATTACAGATACTGACTCAACATCTATTGCAATGTTTACTATGTGTTAGTCATCATGGTAAGTACTTTTTAGGGTTATCATATTTAATTCCCATTACCACCCTATGAGGTAGGTAGTATTATTGTTATAATTTTAGAGACTGAGAACGTGAAGCAAAGCAAAGTTAAGAAACTGGCCCAATTATCAAACCACAAAGCTGACTGTAGAGCCCACAGGGTGGATTATTTGGTGTTCTGTAGGATTTATGTAAAGCCTCGAGAGAGAGATGAATTTGGAACACAAATAGAAAGATATTTTTAAAAGCGTCACTATCCCTGTTTTCTTATTTCTTCCAATCCAGCATCCCCATTAAAAATGAACCATTCAGGAGATAACCATAGTAAAGACCTGTAGGGAGAAAGATCAAATGTGGTCAATGTAATTGAATTTGAATGGAAAATAAAGCAGTTATACCAAGGCTAGGCAAGTTTCATTTTCAGATTATGGGTACAAGACATTTTGTTCATCAAAAGATTCATCTGGCTCAATGCTAAAGGTTTTAAAAATAAGAGCCAAAGACAAAGACCCTAAGCATTCCACAAAATTGCCTTCACAGTTAGAACTAACCGGCAGAATCCTATGTAAAACAGTATTCACTTAGGTGTAAAAACCTGTAGGCAAGACTAACAATAAGATTACTTGCAGATAGGTGTTAATGAGGTCATTCAGGCAGATGAGGTGCCAACAGGGTATAGTTAGAGAGTAGTGAATGAACTTACTATCTTGTAAGGACGCCAAAGATTGTGAAATTTAGAATCTTGGCAGAGTTACTCATTTGTAAAGCTGTTTGATAAATCAGGAAAAAAAGAAAGGCATGTATCTTAGTACCAAAGTTTGAAAGAAAAGTAAAATAAGTGAAGATTTTTTTTCAGATTAAACTAGACACTATTTGAAAAAAACTGAATGTGAAAAGCACGCATTGAAAAGTATTCTCTAACAATGAAGCTCTCTTACTCTGATACCCTCGTTTCTTAAAGCCAGAAATTAATGCCTTTTTATCTATTAAATTCAAAGTTATAATAAGGACATTATATTGTTACTCTTAGAATAGTGAATATACAATCGAAGGAGCCCAAATATTTCTTTAAATACAGCAAGTAGATAAAATTTAGAATCACAATTTTCACATAAAGATAAGTGCATACAATTACTGCCCAGTATTGCAATGAATTGATAGAGGCACATTAAATATAATTTATTAGTGAGTACATTAAAATATCACTACTGTTCAACAATGTGATAATAGAGAGGTACAATACTCAGGGGATGGCCAATGTTTGATGGTTATCAATAAGCCAAGACACCCTATGAAAAACCCTATGAAAATATATTTTTATTGCACGTTTTGCTAGTAAATTGATACAATTATATCTGAAAAAGGATGGTATGATGAAGAGCTTTTGACCCCTGTTTAATATCAAATATGTACTATTATTTCCTTGAGATAATTTGGGCTTTAACCTTCATTTGGTAATGTAAGTGGCTTTCTCTCCCTGCAATTTTTGGCACTTTACTTTAGGCTTGTTAATAAACTTAAGAGATTTTTATTTTTTAAGTGAATTGGGTGTGATAGGAAGAGTAAAAATTAATTTAATCCACCAATTTGGAACACGTGCTTGAAAATTTTGGCTTGTATGTGTGTGTGTGAAGGCTGATCAACCATGGAAATAATATGTGTGACATTAGATTAACCTTTGATAGGCATTATGTAGGGTCTCTTAAAATTTGCAAACTATTGTGATAATTCACAATCTATTATAAATGTCAGTTACATAGTGATGAAAAAATATGGCAGGCTTTAAGTACCCCATCTATCTTTTTGACCTCTTTCTTCCTTTTAGCCCACTAGTACTCTTACGGTGTTCCAGACTACCACTGTGGCATATTGGTACTTATAAATGCAATGAATACTAAAAGAGAACCATGTCCATCACATAGCAATTGTCAACTATGAATAATATAGTATTTTTTCTGGTTAGTGTATTGATTTTAAATCACATTATATAGCCATTTTAGCATGTTGAAGTTTATATATAAGGTAATCAATAAAGGAAAATAAGCAGTTAATATTATTTAAATAATATTTCCCTTGTGAAGCCAAGAAGCCCCATTTGTAAAGTCACTCAATGACCAATATGAAGTATGAAATTAGCACACTATGGAGACGGCAAAGATCTGATGGCAAATGCACTGCTATGCTCCTCCTTCCCCACCAGCCATACCAGACCTCACTAACTCATCCTGGTGTTCTTTCTATCTGAAAGATGAGATGCAGTCTCAGACACATGGAAGAACCTCAGACTTCTACTCAACACTGCATTCAAAGCAGCCAGGAACAATTTGGGATACTTTTGGAAAGACCAATACACTGGTCATCACAAACTCGGGCAACAAATTGAGCCTTACCATTGAGAAATTACATGGCCTCTGGTGAATCATTTCACTTCTCCATGTCTCATTTTCATTCTGAAAATATGTCAGTGAAAACATAAAGATCTGATGCTATAGATTTCTTTTCTCTCATCAGTAGAATAGAGATTTGTTTTAAATGGTAGAAGTAGTTTTAGATAAAGAGCAAACACTATTAGCAGTTAAGCCAGCTCACTCTTCAGTCTAATGAAAACAATTTTTCCATTGGGATTATTTTAGGAAAAAGTGTTACTAATTAGGAAAACTGTCCCATTTTTAATGCACTATTTTTAAAAGTAATTTTAAGTTAATTTTCTTTATTAAGTTAAAGTATATAATTGCACTTAATGTTTACCTAAAATTTATCTTCCTTTAAAACATACAGAGAATACTTAGAAATTAAGATTATTTTAATCTTTCACATAAACTTAATTACATCATATCAGCAAAACTTACCACAATTTTTAAATTTTTGCTATTTTTCTTTCAAATGTTATTACAAAAAAGGTTAGGGGGACCAAATACTATAGGATTAAAGTGAATGAGACCACAAACCAGGTAATTTCAGGTCTCTCTGAAGCCAGTATATATAACATTTATTACCCATCCTTGACATTCACTATTTCTTTTTTTTTTTTTTGACATTCACTATTTCTATAGAATAGGATATGTTATTGCTGCTTCCACTTTTGAGTTTATGTTTGTATTGCAACTAACATTTTTAAAAGTTTCATATTTTCCATAAATATGCTTTCATTAATTTGACACTATTTTTATTGAAAACATTTTCTGTCCTTTTAACCAAAGTATGAAATTAGATATTTCTTCTTCATTCAGGAAGACATTGATTGTATATGAGTATTAATTTTGTTGTTGTTTGCCAATTATAATTAGGAAATATTATGTATAGAGTAGTAAAAAGTAAATAAATTTTGACTGAGTCAATTTAGAAATACTCTAGCCCATTGAGCCTAAATAAATAAATCAGTTCTTAAGTAAACAAGCAAAAGTTGTGTATAGTAGTCCTTTGGTATGTGTAGAGGATTGGACACACATAGATACCAAAATCCATAATTGCTCAAGTCCCTTATATAAAATGATGTACTATTTACATATAACCTATGCACATCCTCCTGTATACTTTAAATCATCTCTAGCTCACTTATAATACTTAATGTAAAATAAATGCTGTATAAATAGTTGTTACACTGTTTTCTTTGGGGAATAATGATAAGGAAGAAAAACGTATGAACATTTTCAGTACAGATGCAACCATCCATTTTTTCCCCAAATATTTTGGATCTGTGGTTGGCTGAATCCAGATACAGAACCCATGAATGTGAAGGGCTGACTATATGTGAAAATACATGACTTATATATTTCAAGATTTCTTAAGAATGCAGGTAGAATCTATGCTGAATAGAAACATGAATTTGCTTTATTTAAAAATTCTTGAATGGAGACTTGAGGATTACTGTCCATTTCCAAGGATAACTGGTATGTGAATTGGGCCACATAAGCAATTTTCACCAAATATTACAGTCCAAAGTGACAAGTTACACTCTAGTGGCAGAATATGTTTAAAAGGCCTTGGTATATTTATATGACAACTTGAAGAACATGGAACAGCAATTTTGTTCTAAAATATGTGTTGAACCAACCCATTATCTATGTCCATTTATTTTCTGCATATCAACACTCCCTCATCAAATTATACCTAAAAGTTCAAAAAAAGAGTAGTGGTGTTAAAGCCTTTATATATTTAAGGTAGTCAACTCACAGAAACTGTGAACTGTATATCTAGTGAAACATAAATGAATTGAGAACAAAAGAAGCAAGAGAAAATCAACTAATTACATCTGTATCTTAACATTAGTCGTATCTTGATTATCTGCACCAATGGAAGGGATTGGCTATAGAAAATCACATATAATCTATTTAGTGGGACTGGGTCCATGGCCTTGTGCCTAGTAGCTGAATTTCTAATTGCCCAGTGTAACTTACTGCAAATGTGTTGTGAGGATGCCCATCACCAGAAGAGTGGCCACAGATACATAATTTTGTTTCTGGAAGCAATTCCTAGGTTAAACAAAGAGAATCAGGAGTTGGCTTTTTTTTCAATCTCAAGGTTTATGCTAATAACGTACATTATCATTTTAAAAAATCATTTCTTGGGATTATTATCTTGGTAGGTCAAAATAGGGAAGAATATTCCATCATTGTCTCACAGTTAACTAGTATAGATTTTAAAAATAGAAATAATTTGGCAGATGGGAAGTTGAATATTTGGATCATAATAAATTAACCCATAACCAAAGAATCCACTCATTTTGTACCATGATACTGCTGTAGGAACCTTACTTCCCACTTGTAAGCTAAGAATCATAAATACTCCTATATATTTAAATGGCACTGCAATTTTGGTGTATGGGATGTTATTTGTTCTTAAAATGTAATCATCTCTAATTTTGAAAAAGCTAACCTCTGACTTGTAATCAATTGTAACCAGCACAAATGAACCTAAATCCTGTCCTACTATGTCATGTGAGAACAATCACAATAATTTCTTTAAATAAACTGCTGTGGTTATGCATTATTATATAAAAATTATTGCCACTAAAATGTATCTAAGACTGTGCAACCAACCTCCATAATATCTGTTAAAACCTGTTGAATTGTACCATTTGCATTGAAAACTACTCTATATGCTCAAATGTATAGTTTGCATTTTTATCTGTAAAAGCAAAGTGATTATTTATTGATAAATGACATGGAATGTCATTTTTTACCTAAGTAGCATTAGACATTTCAAAGATTTTGTCTGAAGGGCAAAAGGATTACACTGCATTTGAATAGACCATGTGACAACACATCCTTAGACTTCATGTATGATATGAAAGGATGATCCCCATTCATAAGATACACAAGGGAAATTATAACTATACCAGAAAAGAAGAAAAGCAAGGACGGATGTGTTAAGGGTGTCAGGGAGTATTTGTAGTGGTTTGATGCATGTAAATATTACATCTTATAAATAATTCTTTTCAAATACATCTATGAAGTTCAGAGGTTCTGTTTAAGAAATGGATTGTATATGCTTTACATGACTACATGCCATTTTCTTGAAGATAAGAGCAACATTAATTCAAACAGGAAAAATGGCTTCCAAAATATCCTTTTCCTCTGTTTCTTAGGAAGAAGTATGTCACCTGATGCTAGCAGATGAAGACTGGGGGGAAAATGTTCAAGTTATATTTTGCTGTCAGAATTCAACAAATACATTTTCATCTAAATTATTTTGTCAACTGCCGTGTGCTACTCTTGCTAACCTTATTTGGCACCAGTGCATAATTAGATACACAGGGGTGTGACTCCAATTGAAGGTGTTGGCATTGTAGCACTCTGTGAAAATATTAACTATGAAGTTAACTCCAATTTTCTCTTCTTTAATTAAATGCACATGGTACTAATGAGGTAACCTACTGTTCCTTGATAGCACTAATTAGCTAAGAGGAGAGTACACTCTCACACTGCAATTTAAACCTAAAAATAAGGTTGAAATATGCTAATTGCAGGCAATTTAAAACAGTACAAGTTGAAGAACTAGTCATAATAAGAGAAACTGACTGCTTTACAGCTAGGCAGCTGTAACTTTGGTTAAAATCAAAACAAGCCACATGATTTTTGGATTGCTATTTAACAAGGTCATAAGTATCCTTAAAAAATGAAATGCTATTCCATACCATAACAATAAACCAGACTAACACTAATAAAGCCCACAGATAGACACTCATTTACATAAAAAATAAGTGATTGTCACAATAACTCCAAATCTGCCGTGACACTGTTTATATTTAATACTGAAAATTAAACTCTATAAATAAGCAACATCACCTTAAATTCCTTCACGAACACTTAAGTTAAATAAAATATCATAATTTGTGTCTCCAGCATTAACAAAACATGTTGGGATCCTGGAGTTTTGTCATCCCAGTCAGGTCAGAAGGGATGATACAGAGAGTAAGTCTCACTCCTGGAGGAGTACATAAACAGGAAATATTGAGATAATGTACAAGTACAGTAATAAAAATAAACAAAAATACTATGGAATAAAAGCATACAGTTAATGGTACTGATCCCTTAAACGTAGCCATCCCTTAAATGGTAATTTAAGGGCTACAGGTGCCAAAATATTAGAATGATTTCATTAAAAAAGAGGTTTTCATTATAATTCATCTAGTTTTGTAGCTTTGGGATGGAAGCTGCCTGAGGCTTCACCGTGAGAATGTTCCCCATTTTTAGCTCAGCTGACTCAGAGACATCATTTCGTAAACCTAACCATATTTCAAACATATCTTCTTTAGTTACTATCTCAAATATCTTCCAAATTTTAACAAAACGATAACCTTGACAAAACAAACAAACAAAAACAAAACAAAACAACCCCCCCCAGCCCCCAAAGAAACACAAGACAATGAAGAACCTTTTGATTGATCAACAATGATATATTTTGATTGGTACACAGTATATACTCATTATTTTTCGATTCCCTAAAATCTACGATATATCTTATTTTTATCAACCAGAAACACTGACTAACCAAAACACTCCTATCAAATATTCCTGCTATCATAGAGAGAAATAAAGCATATTAAAATGATACTGTCATTAATCTATCCATAGGAACAAGAGACATAGAACTGCCCCCGACACTGAGGGCTCATAGTGACATTTCTCTGTCCCTGTAACTCTGCATGAAAAATTATGAAACATAACAGTTAAACAATCAATAAAAATAAAGAGTTAAAAGGCAAAATTTGTGAAAAGAGAAAGTCAAATTAATCTAAACTTTACCAAAGAACAATAACTTAGAAGTAAAATAATCTATTGAAAGGCAAATGCTTTTAAGTAACTCTCAATAGTTTCTACAATTAAAAGCATGTGAGAATAAACTTTGCACTATCATTAGCCCATCATCATATCTTGCCAACAGGCTTGGCTGAAGAAATTGTGCTTGAAAACCCCACCCAGTTTCTTCTCATGGCTTCCCTAAAGCTTTCTATGACAGGCAGAGACAGAATGCTGGTAAAAGGTGCAATAAAACTCTGATCAACCATGCTTTAACAGACCCATGAAGCTGCAGGTTTGTAAAGAAGTAGCAAGACAAATAAAATCAGACAGTCACTTAGAAATGGATCTCCTGGAGGCAACCTGACATAACTCCAGCAAATCACAGGGAAACACAATGTGAATGGATATTTTAAGTGTTTGCATCTGTTTCAAATAAGCACCAAAGACCCTTTTAACAGTGAAAGGGCCAGACAATGTACTGGAATGGACTTTCAACATTAACTTCAGAAGGAATCTATTCTTCAATTAAATGTGAATCATCGTAATTTTTCTTTTAAAACAATAAAGAGTAAGTCATTTAGTGCTGAACATAAGAATGCTGGCTCTGGAGATAGTCTGCTGAGCTTCAGATCGTACACTTACTAGTGGTGTGACCTCGAGCAAAATACTTAGCTTCTCCTGTCCTCTCTTTCTAGACAGTGGATAATAAGTAACATCATCATAGGATCATTAAATATGTTCAATTGTAAAGTAATTAGAACAGTGCTGATACCCATATACTTAACATTTATTAGCTATATACTTATTATTTGTTAGCCGTCATTATTGCTTCAAAATAGTACTCAATTTTCAGATAAAAAGAATTATTGTTTCTAACACGTATAAAATGCTATTACGTATTATAAAGATTGCAAAAACTCCCAGGACATTGTATCTGTCTTCAACCTATCAGTAGACTTCATGATACATACTAAAGACTCTCCTATATGAGTAAAGAAATATTTTTTCCTTTTAGAAACCTGGTACAGCAAAGCAAGAAGTTAATATGGGTGTGTTCATATTTAGTGATAAGGTGAAATGACTTGTAAGAAAAATAATATTTTTTGCAAAGTTGATGAAGTGTAATTTTCACAGAAAAATATATAATATACACATGGTATTAATATTATATATTGATCTTTCCTAATAAATGAAAATATTTTAAATTATTTCATATAATTTGTTTCTTGAGGTTGGTTGAAAGGACCCTCAAATTTTTCTTTAACATGTTTAAAACTTTAGTGTCTTATAATATTTAGGATAAAATAATATCTGAATGGAATAGTGGTTGTCTTAGTCCATTTATGTTGCTATAAAGGAATACATGAGGCTGAGTAATTTATAAAGAAAAGAGGTTTATTTGGCTCATAGTTCTGCGTGCTGTACAAGAAGCACGGTGATGGCATCTGCATCTGGTGAGGGCCTCAAGTGGCTTCCACTCATAGCAGAAGGGGAAGGGGAAACACGTGTGTAGAAATCACGTGGTGAGAGAGGAAACAAGAGTGAGGGAGCTACCAGACTCTTTTTTACAACCAGCTCTGTGGGAACTAATAGAGTGAGAGATCACTCACCATCACAAGGATGGCACTAAGACATTCATGAGGAATCCACTCTCATGACCCAAACACCTCCCGTGAGGCCCCACCTCCAACACTGGGCGGTCAAATTTCAACATGAGATTTGGAGGGAAAATATCCAAGCTATAGGAGTGGTCTACATTTTAAAAGTGCAAAAATGAAAACATCAATGTTCAGCTAGTCAAGAAGTATGAACATTCTTCACGTGTTATAAAACAAATCAAACTTTAAAACAATAACAAAAATGAATGGTTGATTTGCCTTTCTGCCCCTCCAACTGTTTTGTTGTGTTTGCTGATTTGATGGCTTGTTTTTAGGACATCCATCATACCTGATGGAAACTGTCCCAGGGACAGTGTAGCTATTGGGTTGTACCAGGATAACACATTTTAGCTTTGCAAATTCATACAACTTCATCCTTCTCCAGTCCATTTCTGAAAAACAAATTTTAAATTGCCTAGGTCAGACAGAGAAGATGAAGAAAAGAGAAATTGTACTTGAAAACTGTTTTGAGTATTCCACAAGACAAGTGGATCACAGAAGTTGTTCTCTTGTTCGGAGTCAGTCAACAAGAACCAGAGATTACGTATCTCGGAGGACCAAATCTAAGTAAGTGCATGTTTAAAAAATTTTCATTCTTTATTCTGATGTAGTTAGCCTTGTCTTACTTTCTTTTGTGACACAGACTCTGAAACCTGTACAACATTGAGAAGATCGTGGTGTGGACTGAGGAAGGAAAGGAAGTCCAGGGAGATAAAATTATTTGTAAAAAGTTATGCTTTTATTTATTTACTTATTTGGAGGCTACTGTGTATCACATATCTGACTATACAGGTTCCCAAACTTAAGCATGTAAAATAATCTTTGGAGAAGCTTGTTATGATTGTGTATTCCAGGCTACTTTCCGAGAGATTCAGATTCAAAAGATCTGGTATAGTGTCCAGGGATATGAATTTTAACAACCATCTTGATTATAGTGGTTTAGAAGGTCTATGATCATACTTTGAGAAATATTGCCCTCCATTCAGGATATTTGCATGACAGGTATTTTTTTTCTTATTTTAGTCAATTATTCATTTAATCCACACTTTTCAGTACCTACTATGAGCTATAAACTATATTAGCCATGTGGCTACAAAGGTGAATGAAAATGGTCCCTCCATCCAAAGCAGAGCGGAAAAAAAAACAGTCTTGTAAATCAGGATACAACAACATAAGTGCCATTTGCATGGACTCCTGATTTTTTTTTGTTTTGTTTTTTTTCTTGTATCTGAACCTCTTTGGCAATCTGATAAAATCTAGAACAGCCTTCTCAGAAAAAAAAAAAAAAAAACTGGTTGCATACAATAAAATAAGGCATTAGAAAAAAGAGAATTATATTGAGATTCAGTTCTCAAAATATTTAAAAAGCTACATTTGTGAAATATTAATGTTTATTAATGAATTAAATAATAAGATATAATGAATTAAATAATAAGATATAACAACCACTACAATTTTGAGTAACGGGCACAAATAACATTTCTAGATTTTTTTTTTTTTTTTTTTTTGACAGGGCCTTGCTCTGTTGCCAAGGCTGGAGTGCAGTGGAGCAATTTTGGCTCAGGGCAGCATCCACCACCTAGGCTCAAGTAATCCTCCCACCTCAGTCTCCTGAGTAGCTGGGACTACAAGTGCATACCACCATGCTCACCTAATTTTCTTTGATTTTTGTAGAGATAGGGTCTCACTATATACTCCAGGCTGGTATTGAACTCCTGGGCTCAAGTGATCCTCCCACCTCGGCCTCCCAAATTGCTGAGATTATAGGTATGAGCTACTATACCTGGCCATATTTCTAGATATTTTTTATCAACTGTGATGAGATAGGAATATTTTTATAATTTCTATCGCTGACAATGTCACAAATACTGCTAACAATTCTATGGTGTGTTGCCTACATTCCTAATAGAAGAATATGTTGACTTTCAATTGGGAATAAAAATGAGAATACTTTTTCTTCCATTCAAGTTCATAAACCTCCTGAATTCTATCCATGGATCCTAAGTTTTAAAGCCCCTATATTACAGAAATACATTGTTGAAGACGTAAAAAGTACAGTTTGACCATATTGAAAGAAGGCATTTTCTAGCTGGCTCCCAAGAAATGAGTAGGAATTCATTACTTGGGAAAAATAAGTGAGAGAAAAGAAAGGGAGAATGCAAAAGGTTTAGGATTATGCCTACAGTATGTGATAGTTTTGGTAGTAGTATGCTATAAATGGGGTCAGCTGCTGAGAGACAAGGCTAGAAAGATTTGGACTATGAAGAGTTTTGCAGATCGGGAATTAGTGTTTTTTTTTTTTTTTTTTTGACAAGTAGAAAGCATGAGGGTGTGGGTTCAGACTGGAATTGGCTGGCAGCCTAAGATTCCCAAATATTCATTAGACAGTTACTTCTGGTAAGTGCCAAAGCAGTAGCAGTGACATGAAAAAAGGATACCCAATTTGAGGACCAGCTAACTTCTGAGGATTTGACAACTACCTGAGTGACTGACAGAGTAAAGGATAAGGGACATTGGAAGCAGACTGTGATGCCACTAGAAAGACAGTAGAAACAAAGACAATTTTTAAAGAATGAAAGAGAATTTGGTTCATTTGGAAATAGTAAATGAGAGGTGACTACTGAACATCTAGGTAGGTGTTTCTGGCAGACTTCTGGCTATACAAGACTTAACTTCAGGTGACAAGACAAGATATATAAAGACCTGAGAATCAGCAACTTATATAGTGGTAATACCACAGGGAGTGGATAAGTTCTGGCAGTGAGGTCATCTAAAGGAGTAGTTCCCAGCCCACATTGTAGGTCAGCATCACACGCAGAGCTCTGTATATATGATGATGGTGACATTCAACTTCCTGATTTAACTGGGCTTGGTGGAGACCAGGCATTTTAACAAATAAACATCCCAAGTAATGACAATATGCAGCCAGAGTTTTTGGACCACTGATATAAAAGTTAACAAAAAAAGTTATAGGCAGGAGATGGGGAAAAGACAACAAAACACAAAGAAGAGGAATGTTAAGAGAAGTATCAAAAGTCTCAAAGGTTTTGACACGATCTACTAAGATGAGAATTGAATTCAGCTCTCTGAAGTAGTCAGTGATATTCAATAGAACTATTTCAGAAAGGTAGTGATGTGGTTTGGCTATGTCCCTACCCAAATTTCACCTTAATTGTAGTTCCCATAATCCCCATGTGTCATGGGAGGTAACTGAATCATGGGGGCAGGTATTTCCCATACTGTTCTCATGATAGTGAATAAGTCTCATGAGATCTGATGGTTTTATAAAAGGGAGTTTCCCTACACATGCTCTCTTGTCTGCTGCTATGTAAGATGTGCCTTTACTCCTCCTCTACCTTCCACCACGATTGTGAGGCCTCCCCGGCCACGTGGAACTGTGAGTCCATTAAATCTCTTTTTCTTTGTAAGTTACCCAGTCTCAGGTATGTCTTTACTAGCAGCGTGAGAACAGACTAATACAGGTAGTAAGGAAAGAAAACAAGGTATAATGTGTCAAAAAAGGAATGGAAGATAAGTGTAAACAATTCTTTCTAATGGCCTAATGATGAAGAAAAAAACGGGGTTAAGATAATTGTCTGACATAAAACTAATATGGACATATGGATGTGATTTTGTTTAATTGGCTTTTGTTTTTAAAGGTGAGAAGGGAAGGCACACAGAGAAATGGGAGACTGAAGACATAGGAATGAAGATGTGCAGCTGACAAGACAAGGTTCTGGAAGAGGTGGAAAGGGGTAGGTATCATGAACAGGAAGAGAAATTGGCCTTGGAGAGAAGATCTCGTTATGATAACAAAGGGTTATAATCAGAGATGCTAATATAAGTTTGTTTTGGGATTAGAGATGAGAGAGGCAGAGGGAGTTCTTGCCTGGTGGTCTCTAAATTTTTTCTCTGAAGTAGAAGGTGAAGTCACTGACAACAGGGAAACAGGTGTGACTTAAGTGCTTTAAGGGTACAGTGAAGGCTTCTGATGCAGGGAGAGAGGCAGAGTAAGGTGTCTAGAGACTTGTGAAACAATTGCTAAACATCAGTGAACACTAACCTAAAGTCAGAGAACCAATACTGCTTGATACTGTGATTCTCTATAGGAATACTCAGTAGCTTGCTTACGAGTAGGAAGCAAGAAAAGCCACAGCTTGGGAAATGGAAGAACAAATGCTGTAGCAGGGTCAGAAAGGATGATTCAGAATAGTGAGAGTGTTTAAGGTCATCCTTAATCATGGGATACAACATGATCAGGAAGAAGTCCAGGTGGGTGGAGGTGGTGGTGGGCTATATGTGGGAATAACGAGAGTATGGTGCAAGAGAACATAGTGCGCAGAATGGGAATTCCTTAGGTCCACCAATTCAAAGTGATTTTAAAGAACAGGTCCAAGTTAGGCATGGTGGCCCATGTCTGTAATCCCAGCACTCTGGGAAGCTGAGGTAGGAGAAGGACTTGAGCCCAGGAGTTAGAAGCTGCAGTAAACTATGATCATGCTACTGCACTCCAGCATGGGCTATAGAGAAAGACCATGTCTCAAAAAACAAACAAACAAAAAACCCACCACCAAAAACAACAAAAAAGATAGGTCCAAGGTCATGGAGAACATTTTTAAAGGAATCGATTTATGAATATTTATAATTTTTATGCTTGTTTCTTCATGGATTAGTGTAAAGTTTTAAAAGCAGTATATTTTCTTTTACCTGGTAAGTACACGTGTGACAGGTGCCATTCATCGGTAACAAGCTCAACATGAAGATCCAAAGTTACAAAATTAAATAAGAGATTACTATTTCCTTAAGAGAAGAAATTATTCAAATTAAAAGAGTAGTTTAGACAGTATTTATTTAAATAAAAGGCAAACTTCTTTAAAATAAATTTGATTTTTTAATAATCTTTAGGAAGATACTGCATAGATTGAGGTATAATTGCATAAATTAGTGAGTCTTCACACACAAATACATTACTTGGTGCTATTGTCCAGTAGTTTTCTATTGTCCTGAGTTTCCTTGGTATTGAAAGAGTAAAATTCTTTGAGAAAAAAAAAAAATTGATGTCAAAACAAGGCTGCAGTCTAGTAGCAAACCAACTCAAAGTTAACATAGACGAAATCTGTTGATATTGACTACCCAGCATTTACTTCTTTATTTGTTAATAGCACCACTTTTTTCTTTGGGGACTACCTTAATTCTGTACCCCATTACAGGCAAATTGGTGGGACCGGCCCAAGGGCGGGTGATACAAGTTAGGTCAATTAAATTCCGTCTCCCAAGAACTTGATTTCATCGAATCCAGTGACAGGTATGCAAGCAGCCTATTAGATCCTGCTCTGCTTTTTGCTCCTTCTGAGACCAGATTTTTGCTTAGCTTTGCCTTGTATTTTGTAAGCAACTCTATATCCTTTGAATAAAGTCTACTATTATTTTTTAAAGATTTATGTTACTTGAAATCAAAGTTAAAATTAACAAGATAAATTTAATATACATATTTCAGTCAATAATCATACCGTCAAAATTAGGATTAAATGTTAATAGCTTTTTGGAGTGAATTTTGGGTTACAATCCATTTATATGGAACAGACCAAAGATAAGACTAAAAGTCATGATCTTGCCCTCATTTTTCATTGTTTGCAAAGTTAAGTGAAGTAATTAAAAATTGCTATTATAATTTCAGTACTTTTTTTTGGCAGAGGCGGGGGAACAGGGTCTTGCTCTGTCACCCAGGCTGGAGTGCAGTGGCATAATCTCAACTCACTGCAACTGCTGCCTCCTGGGCTCAAGCAATTCTTGTGCCTCTGCCTCCCAAGTAGTTGAGATTACAGGTGTGTGCCACCATGCCTGGCTAATTTTTTAGTATTTTTTGTATTTTTAGCATTTTTAGGTTTCCCTATGTTGGCCAGGCTGGTCTCAAACTCCTGGCCTCAAGGGATCCACCCGCCTTTGCATCCCAAAGTGCTGGGATTACAGGTGTGAGACACTGCACCTGGCCATAATTTCACTTTTATTAATATATTCTTCCATCCCTAAAACGTCAGCTTGTATAATCAGACTTTACATTGTACAAAGCACAACTTACTATGTAAAAATGGCAAAATAAAACTTGGGGTTAAATACAAGAGAGCAACACAGCACAGTTTATTAATGGGTGTTTGCATATTTTATTTTTATCATAATTTAACACTATATAATCATTCCATTTTTCTTCTTTAACGGATTCTAAATTTAAAAGAAACACTTTTCTTTTTATTAAAAGAAAGGCTAGCTTAACAAAGAAAGTTTAGTGGCAGCCACTGTCCCAATGCAGATACCATAGGTATTTGAAGGATTTGAGATTTTAAAGTACTTTATATTAACCCACTAAATCCATTGACATTTCTCAAGTAAGATTTTAAATTAATTTTAAAATGAGATTTTTTTTTTTTTTTTTTTTTGAGATGGAATCTTGCTCTGTCGCCCAGGCTGGAGTGCAGTGGCACGATCTTGGCTCACTGCAAGCTCTGCCTCCCAGGTTCACGCCACTCTCCAGACTCAGCCTACTGAGTAGCTGGGACTACAGGCGCCTGCCACCACGCCCGGCTGATTTTTTGTGTTTTTTTTTTAGTAGAGACGGGGTTTCACCGAGTTAGCCAGTATGGTCTCTATCTCCTGACCTCGTGATCCGCTCGCCTTGGCCTCCCAAAGTGCTGTGATTACAGGTGTGAGCCACCGCGCCCGGCCAAAATAAGATATTTTTAAGATTAAAAAGGAATTAACAAAAGTTACAGAATATAACAATGTCAAATTCAGATTTTTCACCCTGTTTTTAGTCAATCCCCTTCTTTTTCACTTCAAAAAGCTGCTATCATAGCTGGCACTAATTGGCACCCTTGTTAGAAATCACAGTAGAGAAGCCAATAATAGAAAGAGGATATGGACACCTCTTACCCAGAATCCAGGCTGCCTCTACAGATAGGTAAGGCTGAAATCAAGGAAAGGGCAGATGACATGGCTGTTGTCTGTGAGCAGGCTAAGATCTACACCTGTTTACTGTGTACATATACAACTTGAATTTCCAGGAATGCTAATCAAGTATCTTTCATGTGTCTAAAGTCACTGAAAAACAAAAGATGTGCATAGTTTTCCTGTAAGCGATATAGTTATTTTATTTTGAGAGAGCATGAGGGCAGCAGTCAATAGGTGCTTCTGACATGAGATATCCCTGCAGAGTACTTACGGACTATGGCATTTTTGTTTACTTATACGCATGTTTGCTTTATTCAAGAGAAGAGTTTAAGTGTTTCTGAAAAAAAAATAGGTAGCTGGATTTCTTATGAACATTTGGAGAGTGAAAGAAAAAATTTAACATATATAATAATTATTTAATAGACAAAACAAACAGATTTTATGTATATATTGCCATCTCAGTTCTGTGGGACACTACAGAATGCCAATCACCAGGTTAAGAATCAGCTGCAAAGTCAAGTAGGAGCCACTAACCTCAAGAATGCACAGACAAATCAGGAAGGCAAACTATTAGTGATGAGTATCATATTAAGTACTATACTGTGACAGATGTATGCACTGGTGAAAAGGAAGCATAGAGAAAGGGTTCTTATAGGGCAGATGAGATAATAAAGGGCTCTAGGTAAGAATAAATGGACATTAGTTTACAAATGGAGATGGGGTGGGGTAAAGATGAAGAACATTTAAGACTAAAGAAGTAGACAACATAAAGGCTTGAAGGTGTCTGACTCCCTGATGTATTCTGAGAAGCACAGACAGTCCCATAAAGTCAAACAAATTAATTCTAGGGAAGAAGAGGGGTAGGGCAGGGTTGGGGACAGAAAGAGAAGCAAAAGCCAGTTCTTCAAGAGCCCCATATAAAGCAAAGTGGCCTTTGTGCACTTCAGATTTCTCATTTTTGTGTACACCACCTGTCTTTTCTCTTGGAGAATAAATGAAGGGCCAAATACATAAAAACATTTCTGACATATCTGGAGTCCTATTAGCGTTATCCTCAAGAAGTAACTATGAAGAATGCAGAATGAGACAAGATACTGTTTTAAATAAAGATTTAATGGTAATTTCTTGATGGCAAGCAATCACTTTTTGTTTCTATAAATTCTACCTCCTCTTTCTTCCAGACAGTTGATAGCCTATGAGTTTATACGTGTTTTATTACTTAATATTCTTTCTTAGATTCCTCAAATACACTAGTAATCTCTAGTATATTAAAAGCCAGGGCTGGGTGCAGTGCCTCACGCCTGTAATCCCAGCCCTTTGGGAGGCCAAGATGGGTGGATCACGAGGTCAGGAGTTCAAGACCAGCCTGGCCAAGACGGTGAAACCCCATCTCTACTAAAAATACAAAAATTAGCCGGGCATGGTAGTGGGCGCCTGTAATCCCAGCTACTTGGGAGGCTGAGGTAGAGAACTGCTTGAACCCGGGAGGCGGAGGTTACAGTGAGCTGAGATCGGGGCACTGCACTGCACTCCAGCCTGGGCGACAGAGCAAGACTCCATCTCTAAATAAATAAATAAATAAATAAATAAATAAATAAATAAAGTCAGTTCAGTGTCAAAATTCTTGTTGCAAAATTCTGCTTTTGAGAACAGACGAGTACTAAAATATAACTTATCTGAATTGCATTGCCATTAGAGATACGAAAATAAATTTTGTAGCACCAAGCATAAAATAAGAAAATAATTTGACATGGTAGTACATTTTCATTTGTAGGAAAGTTTTGTGATAAACTGAATAAGAAATTTGGAAAACAGACAATCTTAACTCAATTTTATAATGCAACACTAATTAGGAAGTGAAACGGACATTTTAAAATTTGGGAGTCAGAAAAAAATACTTCTTATTACATTTAACATGAATATTATCCCTTTCTTTGCTATTTAGAGCATTCAGAGCATAATTTCACAGATGATATATATTTGTCTTAATGTGATTTTCAGACCACATCTAATGGAAAATGCCTGGTTAGGATTAAGAGACATAGTACAGATGTAAAACTACATTTGTATGCAATTATTTCTAAAACAAATGCCAGGGTACAGAATCTACTGAAATGGCTTTCAGGATGGCTGGCACAACATATTAAACCAGCTTCCAATCTCTGAGTAAGTCTATATTCTGAATATTTCAAATCAAGACACTGAGCACAGAACAACCTTAGATTTTCCACCTTGACTCATTGTCCAACAATGTATGAAAATAGGGTTTGAGCCCAAGAATTTAATATAGAGATTTATTAATTTTTAAGCAAAAGTCTTTCTTGCTTAATGTAAAAACTGTATTTTACATATTAATTTCAAGAAATGAAAAATAAAATTACTAAAAATGAAAATAATATAGTAGGCAGAATAAAACAGCATAGTAACAGACTAGATGTATTATACAGCATTTAGCTTGTTTTACAGATTTTTTTTCAAAAAACAATACAAAAGATCTTTAAAGTTACTAATTTTTTCTTAATAGAAACCTCACTGTAGCTGATACAGAGATATACTTTTAAGCAATAAACTAGAAAAAAACTATTCAAAATAATTCTGAAGTGCATTTGTCGTGAACTTAATCAGAAAGCTTATCAGCATCAATAAATGCTGTGCTTATATAGGGCATTATGCTTTCATAGAAGAACTGACCATGGATGTCCTCAGAGTTTGTGGATGAGGCAAGCCTTCTAATTACTTTTTGGTGGTCTTTTCCATTGGAATGTATTTTTGGATTAGAACTTGATTCAATGAATGAAGCATGAAGATTCACTGCAGTATCTATTATATGTAAAGAAAAACACTATCATATTATAATTTTTTTCCAAATTCACAAAGTACCAGCATCTCTTTTACTGTATGCTTTACTCCTTAGGGGGGTGCAATTCAGATTATGATCACCCCTAGGAATGTATGCAGGGACTGGAGGATGTGGTAGTTCCTTTTCTGATCCCTGCAGGGGAAGCAGCAGCAGCCCTTGGATCAGCTTCTGCTTATCTGGTGTTGGTCTCAGTGGCAGCTCCTTTTCTTGCCAATAAGGATAAATGAGGAATAGAGACTGCATGTAGCATATACAGAAGCTTATCTTGTTGGCATCTCTGCTTATGATTTGGTCCCTATAAGCCTCTTACCCCTCCTCATTTTGATATGATGTAGAGAGAGGAAACCTGGAGAAAGAGGACCAGTGATTTAAAAACTAAAACTCCAGCAAAAACTTCTTACCATTTGACATGGAAATTCTCATGATGCCAAGAAAAAATCCAGTAGTAGTCCATCACTGCCATTTGCTTTTTTGCATATTAAAAGTTATTTCATATATTGCTGAGTAAACATCTAATTTCATTACCAAGTCCACTGCCATGTCAATAGTGTTTCCTGACAGGTGGAGATGAGGGAGGTATAGAAGACAAGGGAATAAAGAGATTCAGAGTCATTCCTGTAGAATCTTCTATTCGTAGTGATGATGGAGATCCCCTCCACGGTGGAGCCATGTAACTTTCATCCCTTCCTTTTCTCTAACCTTTTGTTTGTTTGTTTGTTTGTTTGTTTTTGAGACAGAGTCTTGCTCTGTCGCCCAAGCTGGAGTGCAGTGGTGTATTCTTGGCTCACTGCAACCTCCATCTCCTGGGTTCAAGCGACTCTCCTGCCTCAGCCTCCCGGGTAGCTGGGATGACAGGCATGTACCACTACACCTGGCTAACTTTTGTATTTTTAGTAGAGACGGGGATTCACCATGTTGGCCAGGCTGGTCTCGAACTCCTGACCTCAGGTGATCTGCCCACCTCAATCTCCCAAAGTTCTGGATTGCAGGCATGAGCCACTGTGCCCAGCCCTTTTGCTCTATCTTAACCACAAATCAATATACCTGGGTTTCATAAAATGAAGACATTCAAGAAAAGATAATATTCACATGTAATACCTTGTCATCCCCTTGTCATTATTTTGATCTCATTTTCTAAAAATGAAAATGAAAAACCTGAACAGCAACTAAGAGGCACTATATTATCAGTAACAAAGGTGTAAAAGGCACATGGTTTCGAATCAGACTGACTTGAATTCACATCCAGCTCAAACTACTGGCTACTTGACTGTAGATAATGTAATTTAACCTTTCTAAGCCTCAGGTGCCTATTCCGTGAAATGAAAGAGCATAAATAAACACATTACCAGGTACACAAAATAAGCACTAAATATACGCAACCAAAGCAAATTAAAACTATAAATGCTTCAGGATCTCTGTTTTGTTAGAGAAAAAAAGTATTAAAAAAGTAATGGGAACATCTGACTTGTGAAACCTCTCTGGTTGATTCCTTGATCTTCTTTTTCGCTGGCCCTAGTCACTCATGTCGATATGATGACTCATACTACTTGTCATTAGAGAGCCTAGAAGACTAGCCAGGGACTAAGAGAAAGCCCTTTTTTAGATACAGGTGTCTGAACCATGACATTAGGCAATCACAAAATCATCATACAGACATGTGGATGAACTAGTAGTAAAAGGCAAAACACCAAAATTAGAATTTAAGCATTTTTAACATTAAAATACTATTGAAAGTAACTAGATGCTATGAAAAAAATTAGTATTAAAATAAATGTAATGCAATTTCTGGAAAGAATTTATTGACAGTTTAGATCCATAAAGATGAAAAGCTCATATGAGTTCTAAATTAGAAAATATGTTAGGAGATCAAAAGCTATCATTGTAATCACTACCCACCACAATAAAAGAAAATAGCAGTCCAGAATCAACTTAAATTTTCAAAAAATCATAATGATTATACCCATACTAAAAATAATACAGAATTGTCATTTTTACATATAAATAAGTTTACTGGGAAAGAAAATGTCAAATTTTAGAACTGTGTTACTGTCTATTAGAAATTACTCATTTCTAAGGCAGAACCAAGTTTCATTAGCCAATAGCTGCTCTGAAGAATGAAGCTAATTTACATTTAAAATAGGAGTACAGTCTACTCTTTAAAAGCACAATGGTAAACACACCAATTTGACAATTACATTAATATGAGTATTTGCATAATCTGTCTTCTACACCTGTTCTTAATTTGAAGCAGCTGCAAGACAAATCATATCACACTAATCTCAAACGGCATTTGGGTGTTCCAAACAGTAATCCATATATCTAATGTTTTGAAGATATTTTATTTTTTAAATGTTTCCTGACTCTAAAAATGGTAAAAATTTTTAGAAGCCATATTTAAAATTTGGTTAATATTAAAGAGGAATAAGCATAATACCAAATAATGCTATCCCTTACATTTTTGGTATCCTCTGTTATTGACATAATAATATAGATTTTTATTTCTAGAGGTTTTCAAGTAACACGTATTTTGTCTATATGAAAAAGATTAAAAAGCACAATAAAAATATACCTAGAAAACATCAATAAGGAATGCAATCAGAGAATCAATAGCAAAATCCATTAATGAAGAACAGAGCAAAATTCTATAGATTATCTGAAAATGTGTTTGCAGCATAGATCATTGTGGTATCTTTTTGATATTTCCTTTTTCAAAACTGGATTCCATTTATGTTTAGCAAATATTTCACAATTTAATAAGCAGAACTTTACTTTCATCTTTTAAAGGATCCAGTTTGTTTTTATGTGTATTCAAACACATACTCAGAGCTATCAAAAGGAAGTCGGTTTATTATTGTTACATATTCTTCTAGTTCATATACTTAAATAATTCAGCTAGATTCTAGCTGGTGGAATATAAGATGTAATCTGTCAACAAAAGTGTCTCTCTTTAATCTTCTATTGTGAATAGAAAATGAAGTTATAGATTTCTAAACATGTTATTTATTTCTTGAAAAATTAATGAGAGCATGTACAGTAATGAACTGGAGCAACAAAGGAAGTCAATGTGTTTATGTGATGTTGAACTCTGAAGAGGTAAACATTAAATGGATGAATTCTTAGTTCAGTATTTCATTCAGAATTTTATTTTTACAAGAGCTCACATAGTATGTGAAAAATAAAATACTAAACAAAATAATTGAAATTTACATTTCTAAGACATTTTCATGTATATTATTCAGCAATCCTCATCACGTAAGAGAAAACTGAGGCTCAGGAGAGTTAAAGAACTTGCCCAAGTGCTCACATTTTGTAACAGGTTAAGACTTGGGTATCCTAACTCCAGCTCTATATTCTTTTCCATAACTCACTGATGTTTGTTTGAATGAAGAGCAGCTATTATGATAAATAAATAGGATCAAGGGTTTTTCCTAAAATAATTTGTCAGTTTTTTTTAATTTCGCAGTATATAAAATGCTTCCACACATGGCTTCAAACATACTAGGGAAATACTGTTTCAAAAGTGCCTGTGAGAGAGAACTATTTTCTATTTAGATAAATCTATTGCAATCTCTTACCAAGAACAGACTGGTTACTCTAGGAGTATAAAAACAATTTTTATTACTATATAATTTAGGCAATAAAGCTAAGTTATAGTGATTGTGAGAAAAGCAATTTTCACAGTCCTGACCTCTATATAATTATATTTCTAAATATTCCTTATTTTATTTTTCTTCATTAAAAACCTTACATATATAATTGAACACACAGAAAAGTACTCTAAACAGATAAGCTGGCATGTCATAGGGGTATGTGGAACATAATGGAATAAACTATGTAATGAATATGGACATCGTAATATAGCCAACAACAAATTTCACTTTTTCTCCGAGTATCAGAATATTTTAACCTGAATAAATGAGTAATAAACTTCCAACTTTTAAAATAATCTTGCTTCTTCTTGTTTTTGCTGATAAGGGGAAAACTAACTCATTATCAAAGTTAAAACTTTTGGCATATAACACATAAAAAAGGATATTTTTTTGTAAATATATGTTACTGAGAAGGTATACTCTTTTACTATAATAAAGCATTGAGATAATAAAATTTTAGAGCTTGAGTCATATCTTCTCAGTTGACAGAAAAAGGCAATGAGGAGATAGAACTGAACTGCCCTCCTGAAGGTCATACAGTCAGTAAATGGTGGAGTCACACCTTGAACCTAGTGCCTCTCCCAAATAGCACAGAGGCTGATCTCTTACCTTTATTATAAAGCATAAAGGGAATACCAGCAGGTCATTTAAAGCATGTTCTTGCTTTTCCATGGTCCTAAAGTAAGCTATACCCTAAACATCAATCTCACGTTTAAAAATAGCTACAAAATATGAAACTACGTACATTTCTAGCCTGGCATGATGATCCCCCATGAATGTAAGCACAAATTCTGATAACATCAATGTAAAATATGTGTTAACAGTATCAGTGGGAGGTTGAAGTTCAAGTGAATTTCAATTCTTCATAGTTTTCTGTATTGCCTGAATTATTTTTGAAAGCACATATTGTTTTGTTAATCACTAGAAATAAGGCTATTTTCAAATAGAACAAAGAACAGTAGTTATAAATATTTGTCATAAAACATACTCTTATATACCTTTGCTGGTATGAGGGTCCAGCTTACAAGTATTCTGATGTTTCTCATGTTAAAACAGCACCTATTACTCCAGTGTTAGTCTCAGTAATGAAGAAAAATAAATACCTGCCACTGTTAGCATGATCATCTTTTTAATGTAAAAAAAATTATTAAAATACTTTTCTACACTTTTCTCTCTCTCTTTTTTTAACCATCTGGTAACCCTTTTGTGATACTCTCCCATTTTCCTTTTAATCATCTCTAATCATATTACTTACCTCACACTTGTTTTCATACTTAAATATCCCTTTTAAATTCTGGAACTCAGACCTAAATAAGTTTTAAAGAACCACAAACAAAGCCTCTGGAGGCAAAAAAATGAAGACTAGCTTATTCTGCTCATCTGTAAGTGATAGGTAATTCACTAAACACAGAAAAGAGAAACCCAATTTATTCCATAGAACACTCTAAAAAGCCATAACTGTCAAGCAGTTTTTTTTTTTTTTACCTCAAACCACGAGTTTTGTTTAAAATGGCTTAGAAGAATGGTTATTATTCTGAATTTTTATCTAGCCAAATTGTCAACTCCCTGAGGATAGGAACATCTTTGAATCCCCTATGGTACCTGGTGTCTGCCTGGCAAAGTGTCTAACATACCGAGGGCATTTAGTCATGTTTCTTTGATGGACTGATTGAGAATATAAATTCTAATACATGGAAATACTGTAAAACAGTTTTGCAAATCATGCTGCTGTTTTGTGTGTAGTTTGTGGTTTTTCCTCTGGAGCATGATAATCATTTGTTTCACATGAAATTCTGTGGATTAGACTTTCCAATTTATTTCCACATTTCTCCTGAACTCTCTTTCGAGTAAATAAATATCTACTTGTATGGAATATCAAGCAGAAAGGTAGGATAAAAAGATTTATTAGCCACTTCTGCTTTAGTCTAGCAGTATTGGAAATTATTGTATGGAAATGCCAAATAACATAACCATATCAAACACTTACATAATTATTTCTTATTTGGTTCTCAAAAAATATTGCTTACTATCAATTATTCTTAGAACAGATGTTTCTTTTAAAGTAATTTGCATTAACATGATACTGTAAATTAAGGCTATTTTGACTCTTTAGTGATGGTAAGATACATCTTAGCACTGAGTAACCCATTTATCAGTGCTCCATCAAGAACTTTACCATAATGCACATTGCTTCCAACAAGTTCTGATGTCCTCAAGGACCCGGAAATCACTAGAGTGTATCAGAGTCTCATGCATATGTATATGTATTTCTGTACTTCATTGAATAACTTCAATGTTCTAGCATTTAACAAAGGGGTTGCAATATGGAGCTTGAAGACCAGATTAAACAGTGGGCTGATTTTTTGTTTGTTTTTGGCTTGTGCAATGAAAGAAAGAAAGAGAGAGAGAAAAGGTGGGAGAGAGGGAGCTAGGAAGAAAGAAATACCTTCTTCAAAAGAAAGATAAGGCCAGGTGCGGTGGCTCATGCCTGTAATCCCAGCACTTTGGGAGGCTGAGGTAGGTGGATCACGAGGTCAAGAGATCAAGACCATCCTGGCTAACATGGTGAAACTCCGTCTCTACTAAAAACACAAAAATTAGCTGGGCGTGTGGAGGGCGCCTGTAGTCCCAGCTACTCAGGAGGCTGAGGCAGGAGAATGGCGTCAACCCAGGAGGTGGAGCTTGCAGTGAGCCGAGATCGCACCACTGCACTCCAGCCTGGGCAACAGAGTGAGACTCTGTCTCAAAAAAAAAAAAAAAAAAAAAGAAAAGGAAGATGAGCTCTCAATGTACAACATATTTCCCTCTCCTCATTACCTTGCACCCAGTCTACCACATACCTGACTTGGTATTAGGAGTTTAACTTACTGGCCTAATGAGACACAAAATGCCTTACTGCAAATAAATATTAAAATTAAAGTTAGAAGAAACCACATAGAAGAAAAACTGATATAAACGGGTAGACAAACCTTTAATAACAGTTTTGCTACAGAGAATAAAAATGATGTAGTTATTGGCCTATTTTATTTGTTTTCCACATTTATGATGTATTTCTCTAAAGAAAAGTTTATTATACTATTTTTTTTTAATTTGAAAGACAAAATCCAATGGCACAAATTCCACAAACCACAAGTTTAAAAAAGATGGACTAAGTTCATTTTAATTTCATCCTGGATAATTACTGGAAAGCATGCAAGACCTATTATGAGAGGTGTGATTATTAAAAATCATTATGCATTTACAGCATCTCAGGGCCAAACCAATGACTAATTCTTATTCTCATGGTGCCCTGGATAAAGTGATGACGAACGTGTCCAAGAATAATCCTGGTTTGGCTGGGCAGAGTCACTTATAGCATAGAGACCTCGCATTCTTCCTCCACCCTCCAGAATGGGGCAGCCGTCAGTAAGATGGCAGCCTTTACAGAATAAAACATTTCTGCCCTTCCTGTCCTCCTGCTATTCCTCCAAACCAAGAATTCCCAAGGATGTGATTCATTTATTTCAAATATACCCTGAAAAGGGTGGAGGAAAAAAGAGACCTTGTAATCCTTGCAATCGGGCAGAACTGAAGTTTGACCCTAGGTACTTGGGAAATGTACTAAAACTTTCTGGCTCTCAGATTCTTCATAAGGAATATATGGACAGTACCAATCAATTCTGGGGTTTACGTGAGAACAAAATGAATGATCACTGGGGCAAAGTATCTGGAATGCAGAACACATCAGTATGTGTCAATGGAAGTTTGGGGTAAGAGAAAGCAAGGTTTCCTTGAACCTTCTTCCAGGTACCCCAAAAGTATCATTTTTTTCAGTATAGGTGGTTATAGTAATTGCTGCAGGAAATACAGAGAATTTATGGAACATGTCTTACTTCACTGCAGCTGGTAGGAATGTTAAGACTTTCTGAAGTGTTCCAGTGATACCAGAATCTAATATGTAATAGCTAAATGAAACATTTTTCTGTTCTGAACTTGTTTAAAATTCATCTTCTATGATTTTTCCCCACCCTTCAAAAAACATTTGCTTCTCTACTTGCAAAATATGCAAACGTTTCATTTAGTTAAACTATCCAGTGTTTGTTCCACTGCTTACATATGTTCCATCAGAATCCCTCATCAGCACTGCCAACATTCAGTAGTAACTTCCTGGAGGGAAAGAATCATCTTTGCATAGTTTACTTTGTATTGTGCTTTACCTAGTGCTGAGTATATACTGAGTCTTTAATAACATTTTAAGTATAAATAAAAATAATAAACTTAAAACCCTATAACCCACTGAACTTTAGTCACATTAATACACAGGTTTGCATATTTCTAAATTTTCCTAGAAGAAAAAAACAAACAACATTTATTTCACTAAAGTATTTCAAGTCATAACATCTCTTTTGACATATCCCTAGGGTCCCATGAGTCAGTACTAATATATTTGGTAAACTATTGGTGGCAGAATTTGCTAGATGTTCGCCCCAAAATTCATCCTTCTATTTTTCTCTACCAAAAGAGCCCCAACTTTGTTCAATGTGACAAAGTGCCTGACTAAACATGATCAGCTTCATAGACTCAGCTGAAGTGATGGGTATTCATATGATATCGTTCAGGATGGTGAAAGAGAAACTGTTTGAGGCTTCTGAGAAAGGTAGTTATTAAAGGGGACAGCTTCAGCTGGTCTGCACCTACTTTTTTTTTTTTTTTTTTTGAGACGGAGTCTCGCTCTGTCGCCCAGGCTGGAGTGCAGTGGCGCAATCTCGGCTCACTGTAACTTCCGCCTTCCGGGTTCACGCCATTCTCCTGCCTCAGCCTCTCCAAGTAGCTGGGACTACAGGCGCCCGCCACCACGCCCGGCTAATTTTTTGTATTTTTAGTAGAGACGGGGTTTCACCATGGTCTCGATCTCCTGACCTCGTGATCCGCCCACCTCGGCCTGCACCTACTTTTATTTTGCCCTTTCTGTTTTGTCGTTCCCTTCTTTTTGCCTAAAACATGGGCATAATGCTTGGAGGAAGGAGAGTTATCTTGCAGCCATGAAGACAAAAGCTACATACAGGAAGAGCAGGAAGCTAGCTAAAAGGAACCTTGGTCCTCTGTGTCATCCTTGAGCAGTTGTACCAGTCAGCTTGGACTACTTGTCTACGGAGTTCATGTTTCGTAACAAAAATAAAATCTGTAATCCTAAATAGAGTAGCTAATAAGCTTCATAGTAAATTTAGATAATATTTTAGTGGAAACATATATAATTCATGTGGCTAAGGGAATAGATATAATTAAATCATAAAAATTATATACCAATAAATCACATAGGAAGTATAGTTTCTTGATATTTGAGAAATCCTCACATCTTACTTGTAATCACATATATTTCTTTTTTTTTTTAAATTTTTTTTTTTTTGAGACAAAGTCTTGCTCTGTTGCCCAGGCTGGAGTGCAGTGATGTGATCTCAACTCACTGCAACCTCCACCTCCCAGGTTTGAGCAATTCTCCTGCCTTAGCCTCCCAAGTTGCTGGGACTACAGGCACGTGCCACCAGGCCCAGATAATTTTTTGTAATTTTTTAGTAGAGATGGGGTTTCACCGTGTTAGCCAGGATGGTCTTGATTTCCTGACCTCGTGATCCGCCCGCATCGGCCTCCCAAACTGTTGGGATTATAGGCGTGAGCCACAGTGCTGGGCCAATCACATATATTTCTTTTTTTTTTTTTTTTTTGAGACGGAGTCTCGCTCTGTCGCCCAGGCTGGAGTGCAGTGGCGCAGTCTCGGCTCACTGCAAGCTCCACCTACCGGGTTCACGCCATTCTCCTGCCTCAGCCTCTCCGAGTAGCTGGGACTACAGGTGCCCGTCACCATGCCCGGCTAATTTTTTGTATTTTTAGTAGAGACGGGGTTTCACCATGGTCTCGATCTCCTGACCTCGTGATCCGCCCGCCTCGGCCTCCCAAAGTGCTGGGATTACAAGCGCAAGCCACCGCACCTGGCCTCACATATATTTCTAATACCATTTTCTCAAGCAGGTGTCTCACTTCTGGTTCCCTAGTGAAAGTATCATTGACATGTAGTGGCATTAGAAATATGATTAATATAGAGCAATGAGGAGTATATTTTGCTCAGAAAATAAGTAGGAATTAAGGGATTTATTATAAGCAAACAATGTGTGTATAAAATTCATAAAACAGAAGATAGAATCAAAGAAGAAAATATTCAGATAAAGATAAAAAAGAATCAATTGTTATTGCTAAAAAAGTATGTTATATGATATCTAGCCAAGAAAAGGAATCATTAGAAAGAGTATTTCATAAAGAGCCTGTCTAACGGAAGCAGACAAAGTAGTAATATGAGAGAGAGTTGAGTAATGTGACCTGAATCATGTCTTCTAATGATATTCATATCTGCTTCTAAGTTTTTTCTACAAAAACAGATAACCCGATAAATATCATACTTTAATACTTGTTTCATCAGTTGAATGGAAGCGATACCGTAGTCTTATAGGACGGAGAAGGAGCAATACAGTTTACAGAATCCAATTCAATTTGGCAAGAATTTTATTAAGCATCTACCATGTGTCAAGCATTGTGGTAGGAAGTGAGGTTATAAACATGAATAAAATGCAATTTCTGACATGAAAGAATTTAGAGTCTGAGATTGAGCTAGAGAAGTAATCAGATAACTGTAATAAAATATGGTATAATCTATCTTTGTAACTAGTATATCTGGGATAATAAAATAAAAATGCCATTCTGGATATTCACTTGTGTGAGGAGGGATTTTTTTTTTCTTTTTGATGCATCAGAGAAGACTCCAGGGATTAGGGGCCTCGAAGTATGTATAGGAGTTTGCCAATCAGATAAGGGGTGTTGGAATGACCTTCTAAACAGATGGAGAAGCAGGAACAAAAACAAGTTGGCATCAAAGTTTGCACAGTTAATGCAAAATGCCTGGCATATGTAAAACAACCTACTCATTTGTGAATGAATGAATGAATAAATGAACAAATAAATAGTATGTTTGGAGAGCAGTAAGGATTAAGTCATGGATATAATGTATCAGGTGTATGATGGTGCATAGCACCAGTCTATGAAAAGCCTTTTGTGACATGCTGGGGTTGAAGAACAGGGCAATTTTTACATGATTAGGGCACAGGAATACGACACTAACAGATCAGAAGGGCTTAATGGCTGGAGTCTACAGAATGGGGTCAGGAAAAGCTGATGAAAACATTGGACTGGGTAAGGAAAAACAAATAACTTCACTTTGGAACGTGTTGATCTAGGTTGAGATGCCCCAGTAAGCAAGTGAAAAAACACATCTGGAGCCTAGGAGAAAAGAGGGGCTTGATAGAGTTATATACAAACACTGGTCTATACACTTAACAAATTTATGGAAAACCTATGATGGGCCAGATAGTGGAAATGTGAAGATGAATAAGGCACAGTCTTGGCCCTCAAGAAGCTTATAGTAATTATGATTCGGTGTGATACATATAAGAATAGATGCATTAACAAGACATATAAGTAATATATGGAAGGGAATAATTAATTCCACATAGTGTGTGTGTGCTGGTGAGGATGGGGAGGACATTAAAGGAGACTTCACCGAGTAGTTGACACACAATTGAAATTTAAAAGATGCAAAAAAGATTTCTAGATGAAAAGGTGAAGAAAGGCCTATTGAGAAAAAAGAAGGGAAGGCCAGCTACATGGAGACATGAACTGATGTTTGAGTAACTATAAGTGGTTTGATATTGCAGCTCATATAACATGTAAAAACTGGGTAGTGGACAATGAGATTAGAGTGCCAGAGCCATTGCAGCAGACAACTATCAATCTATTGATTGATACTATACAATCAATTTTTTCTTAAGGTTTCTAATACCAAAGGGAAGCCCATTGAGCATAGCAGATATATACTGAGGAGTTTAGGATGCAGATATTATTTTAAAAAATTAAAGATAAGAAGGGAATGAGTTCATTACTGAAGATTTTACATAAGAAATCATAATAGTAAAAATAAAATTCTGACAATATTGTTGGAAATGATCCTGAAAAGGCTGATCAGAGAGAGACATCTCAAGAAACCTGCTCAGAATCCTTTTTAATTAGTTCAGATTTAGACAATAAATATATAAACAAACAAAAGTTAGTGGTGGGCTGAGATTCAATAACTGTTGCATCTGGAAGTAACCTGAAGTATCACTAGTTCAGCCTTTTCATTGCAAGGGTTGGAAAACTGAATCCCAGAGAGGTAAAATCATATAGTACATTGATAGAATTTGGGGTTAACTGTTTTCTTGTTCCAGAAGAGAAGAATAGTTCAGGGTTCCTATATATTACTCTGTAGGCCAGCTGTATTGTAAGCCAGCTGTATTGTATCTCCTGGAGAGTTTTAAGTATCTTTATTTCCGAAGATTCCATCCCTCGTTCCTCAATTTTAATTCAGTAGTCTGGGATAGACCCAAGATCTCCATTTTTATAAGACTTGCAAGTAATTTTTTAGACTTGAAAATGAATTGTATAAACATCCTCTAAGACTGTGTATGAGAGTGGTGATTGTTATTGATTAAGGAAAATAAATTCTCCTGAAATGAAGGAAAACTTCAAATGATGGCCATGATTTTGAGAAACTATAATTTTAGTCATATTTTAATCACCAGTTAATATGTTTTAAATGCTTGATTCTGTGGGAAGAAGGTAGAATGCAGAGAGAATAATTTTGTTTTTTATGTTTGTTTGCTTTTACAGAGATATTCTATCCAAGAATTTGCTACAGTCTTTCTGTGAGACAACAGATTTTTTCATGTCAGCACATCATAATGTTCAATGTGTTCCTTGGTTTGTCACTTGAGAACATGCAGTAGCACTAGCAGTAGAAGATGTCAAGGTGGCAGCTTTTACAGCAATGCAAGTGTTAGCATTAAAAGTGTAAGGATTTATATACTATGCAAAGGAATTTTCTGTGTATTTTGTGTTATCAAAATGCTTAACTATTCGGTACTAAAGGTTCTGCGTCTATACTGATAAAATTTAAAACTGTAAAAATAGGCACAATCAAATGACAAACTTAAAAACCACAATACTTTTAGCCACAGCTTGATGTGATTCAAGACCTTTAACTGGATTTAGACAGAGGCTCTCTAACTGGGTGGGGGCAGGGTGGGGGCAGGGTCGGGGGGCATAAAATCCTAAGTTCAGAATCCCTGCACCAAACTAGGAAACAATGAATGGCCATTAAAGTAAAGTCTCTACTGATTTACTCAATATTTGTGAGAGGTCTCTTCATACTCAAGACATGGCCTTTCCCTATTCCCTTAAAAAGCATGCGAGAGGCTGGGTGCAGTGGCTCATGACTATAATCCTGACACTTGGGAGGCTAAGGCAGAAGAATCACTTGAGCCCATGGGCAACATAGTGAGACTTCGTCTCTATTAAGAAAAAGAAGATGAAGAAGAAAAAGAAAAAAACATGCTAGGCAACTTTTACTCTGAAGGAACATTGATAAATTGATTGATGCCAGTGGAGATTTACAATTAAGGAAGGTAAAAATTTTAAGACAGGGAGCTTCTCTCAAGTCTTCAATAAAATAACAAGGAAAGTAGGGGATACTTGTTTGTTCATTTTGGGTGAACATAGACGAGAGATGGCAGGATTTGGTAGAATAGAGCCTTAAAATTCACAGATGTTATGGATTTGTGTGGTTATTTGCATATGATCTCTAAGTCTCTAGACATTGCACCTGTGCAGTTCTTCAAGCCATGAAACAATCAAGTAGCTAAAAGGTTGATCTGGTCTTTAGATTGCTGACTTCTCACACACATAACCTAATTCCTAAACTCATATGGATTTTTCTATCACTAATGTAGCTTTGCTGCTGTCTACCTCACTAATGTAGGAGAACCTATAATGTAAAAAAACATGTTTCTTTTTTGAAAATTTAAAATTAATCACAGGGAAAATTTTATTGAAATTTTTAAAGTTGTTAACTCGTATTAGACTTTGTATAAGGCAATGGTAGCTTGGTTCAAAACAAGGACAGTATACAAGAAAGTCTGCACAAACCTCACCAAATTTTTGAAATGGAAATTTTTTTAAATTTGAGGATTCCTGAAGATCTATGGATATATACATTGTGAATGTCGAGGATCTACTATAATTCTACTATAATTAGTTCTACCTCATCTAATCAGAGAATACAATTTTCATTTTGAAAAATCCACTCTACTACAGTAATTTATTGGCATTTATCAAGTACCTTTGGGAAAAGGAACTTAGTGACCAAACATAATTTAACTTAAAATCATGTTAGATTCTTGTAATGAGCTTATATGATTTTCATATTAAGATAGGTTGGCTTAAATATTTTGAAAGAACAGGCCGGGTATGGTGGCTCATGCTATAATCCCAGCTCTTTTGGAGGCCAAGGTGGGTGGATCACTTAAGGTCAGGAGTTTGAAGCCAACATGGTGAAACCCCGTCTCTACTAAATATACGAAAAATTAGCTGGACCTGGTGGTGCATGCCCGTAATCCCAGCTACTCGGGAGGCTGAGGCAGAAGAATTTCTTGAACCCAGGAGGCAGATGTTGCAGTGAGAGGAAATCTTGCCACTGCACTCCAACCTGGGCGACAGAGTGAGATTCTGCCTCAAAAAAACAAAAACAAAAACAAAAACAAAAACAAAAAAACAATTTATTCCACATTTGTTTCATCTTTCCAAATGCTGTGCTTCCAAATTCAGCATTACTAAAATAATCATAATCAGCACAATCTTAGATGTTCTTAGAAGAACTGATGATTTAATATAACTATCCCAAGCAATTCTAGTTTATTCATTTTGTAATAGATTTTCTGAAAAAGCAGACCAAAAGATTAAGGAACAATGAAACCACTCTGATGACAATTTTTTAAAAAGCCACTATAAATGTCATAACAGGAGATTTCTAGCACTAAAAAGAAAAGGAAAAAGCCTTAGGGTTCCAGGTTCTTCTAAGTAGCTGAGATACTCAAGAGGAGAAGTGCTTTCCTATTGAAACTCCAACTTAAATAGCACAAACTATTCTTGGTGTAAGACAAGAATTAAATATTAGATACTGGATTGTAAGAATGGACACAGTTTTATTTTGTTAGTAAAATGACACGTTAGAATATCTTGTAGGTTCATGATAGAATTAGATAGTTACAGATATTTAAAGTTTCTGTGTTCTTATGGGACCAAAGAGACAGCAATAAAGTAAAATAGACAAGATTACATGATGAGAGAAGAAAATAAAATGGTAAAGGAGAAAAGAAAGCAGTAGAAAAGGTGAAGGTAGCAGAAACATTCTAAGAAAGCCAATAGAAATGTGGAAGGCAGGTTGATAGAAATATATAAATAGAATCCACAGAGGAAACACAAATAACCTTAAATGTAAGTAAATTTCAAAATAATTTTACTTTTTGTCTTTAATCATGTGCTGACACGGTTCTTCACTTTGCCATTCAATTTAGCTTGTATAACACTTCCAAACATCTTAAGATAAAATTCACAGCCTAAGTCTTAAATCCTATAGAGAGCTCCCATAACAATATTAATGTTCTATTTCTTTCTTGCTCTCACTTTAGTTAAGGTAGAGAAATCATGGGAATACATATTTAAAATCCTAATGGATTACAGAAAGAAGCAATTGCTTGGGTAGCTAAGAAAAGCGAAAATTTGGCCTCCTAGATAGCAAAGTTCTTCCATATTTAATTTATGGAAGTTCAGTATTATATATGCAACACACATTTTCTTTCACTGCAATCTGAGAAGCAAAAGTACATTTATTAATTCCGTATTTTCTATTTATCATCCATGTTAAAGTATGATTTTTCTCTATTCATTATTGATCACATTAGTACTGCAGATCCTAAGAGTTACTGATGAATGATGAAGAATGACGGGGATTTAAAATTATCTGTGTTGCAATCAACTAAACAGTGTTTATGCAAAAATGTTCACCTTCCTGTGGACATTGCTTGATGTGGCTGAAAAGCCTTAAATTTTATAAACTCCCCCTTTTCTTGACCTTCTTTAATAAATCCAATGCTAATTTGATTGCTTTAGTCCCCTCTTGTCTCTTCTGCTTTTTCTTCTTGCTCTAAAAAAATATGAATGTTACTGAGCTCCTCTTTTCAAATTACCTTTTTCAGCAATCTCCTCTACTACCATGGATTCACCTACCACTTCTGTGTTTGTTCCCCAAATGTTTCTCTTCAGTCTTGACCCTCTGTCAAGCTTTCTTTCAAATTTGCTAAAAGCTAGCTATTTCTACTTCCTTGTCTTGCCATCTCCTCAAACTCAACATGTCTAAAGCTTAAGTCATCATCATGCCTATCTAAATAGTTTTTAAAGGATTATCCTTATTCCAGGTTTCTCAGAATTCCCTTCCCTGAAAATATCCCCCAAATGTACCATTGCTATCTTCACAGACCACTGCTTTGATAATTTCACTTCCTCATCAAAAAACTTTAATAGCCCCTTCTACCCAACCCATAAAATACTGACTTCTTGGCTTGACGTTTTAAGCTCTATACAACCAGCGATGTGTATTTCTAGCCCCCAACCCATTCATTATTCCATTAGTATGACATCTTCAGGCTGATCAAAACAAACTACTTACGCTTGCCTAACCAGATCTCAGAATTTCCTATGTCTACATCTTTGATGACATCTTTAAAAAAATTCTCCATCAAAAATTCCTTTATCTACCAAATTCCTTTTCTTTAAGCCCAACATACATGCTACCTTCTCTACAAAGTCTTCCCTGATCACTTCTAGCCTGAATTGTTTTCTTTTTTAAATGCTTATTGTTCTTTCTGTTTTTCCCATTTCTACAGCACATCCACTGTGGCCAATAATGTGTTTATTTGTGCGCAACTCTGAATATCTCCTCAACTAAGTCATAAGTCCTTGAGGATATTACACATGATAAATAATCACTCAATTTATACTGAATGAATGAATGGTTTTTTTTCCTCCTCCAAATCTCCTCCTTTGCTCCACCCAGCACAATCTCCTCGTTTTTCATTGTTTCAACAAGTTTATTTATTGAGCTCTATTATTCACCAAGCACTGTGCTAGGCACTAGAGAAGAGTAGGGAATTCATGATTCCTGCTGTCGTATAGCTTACAGTTTAATAGAGAAGATAAACATTAAAATATAAGTTTATGTTTGGAGAGTGTGAAGTATATATGTGGTGGGAGCCTATAGCAGGGGAAAACACTCTAGTATTCCTTAAAACACACAATTACAACAAGGGCATACTTCAAATCATTGAAATAGCTGGGGATAGTAACAAATTACGGCCAAATGCTATGATATAGAATATATATCATAACCTGGAATTAAATATCAATTTCCTGGAGGCTAGCATAATGGTAATTATTTATTAACTCCTTATCCAAGGATTCATGCTAAGTACTTTACATAATACAATGTTTGGTCTTCAGAGCAATCTTGAAAGGTTAGGTATCTTTATTCCTATTTTAGGGATGAGAAAACAGGCTCCAAAGAGATCAGGTTATTCTATCCAAAGCCCTACTAATGGCAAGGGCAGGCTTCAGATCTAAAACACATGGTTCTTTCTTCTATACGCCATGAGTAGATCATACGGTAAGTTTTCCACACAAGCATGCTCAGTAGTAATGAGCTCAATGTCCCAGACCCTCCTCCACAGGGTGTCAGCCTTGAGCAGCTGGTCATGGATAGAAACATCATCATTGTATTCTATAACATTCTTTTAAATTTGCCTATTTCATGCTGCCTTTTAAGAAATGTTCTTCACTGGAATGGGAAAATAAGAGCCACACAAGACATAGTCTGTTCTTGCAAACAGTATTTGAATTAATTCTTTTTTTTATGATCAAGAAATAATGTATTAGACCTCCTGCTCATTTTTCAATACACAGAAAATATAAATAGTAAAGAATATCTTTAAAAACTTATTTCTAAATTTCTGGCATCACAATAGATTGCTCTATTTAAACCTGTATCTCAATTTTTCTGACAATGCTGCTTTTATTTGGAACAAAATGTGGTTTAGCTTCTCTCCACTTCTTCTACGTTATATTTAAAAGTAATATTGAAAAATAAATATTCAATTTCATTCTTTATCGCTACATAAATAAAATTTTACCATTTCCTAAAATACATTTTGTAATGCCTGATTCTATATCCCATATAAGTTAGTATTTTCCTCCAGAATATTTTACAAATTATAAACTTTTCTAACTTATTCTGGATTTTTTACATAGAATATGGAATTTCAGTATTGCTAATTAGTTTACTATAGAATTTCTGGTTTTGTCAGCTTTTGTTATTTTTAACAATTTGGAATGAAACAGTAAAGTAAAAATAATGTTAAGTTGCATTATATCAAAACATATTTCAATGTAGATTATTAAAGTAAATACATTGGTTAAATAATTTTTATGTAGCTTACATTTCTCATAAATTCAATTTATAATATTTCAAGGCATTAAACAAAACAAAGCTTCCTCAGATATACAGAATTATATTTGCACAATGGTTTTCCATACATATGGGATTTAATTCTTTGTTTCCAAGGCACTGTTTCTGGATGCGGCATGTTAATAAACAAATGTTTGGTAACAAAAACCAAGCAAACAAAAACATAATCCTTACTTCATAAGCTAATATCCAACAAGATATACCCAATCCTGAAAAATTAAGATTTTTCTCACTTACTTCAAAATGAAAACAAAATAAATATTTAACCATGGAATTTAAGATCTTGTTCATCAGTTAGCCCAACATCTTCATTTTAAAGATGTTAAGTAACTTCCTCAAACTTATATAACTATTTGTGGCAGAGTCCAGAATAAGACCCCCAAGTTTAATTCTCTTTTGCTTTTTACTATTCCATTCTTGAACTTCTTAAGACAGAATTATAAAAATTTTAGAATTCAATTACCTATTAGAAAGGAGAACTTTATATTATATATTAACCTACAATGAAGGAAGTGATTACAATGCTAAAAACTAATATTCATCTAAGATAGCAAAGCAATGGCATTTACCTTAAATTTACGTCTCTGCTCTGCACAGCTGTTGAAGAACCACAAGTCTGTCTCATGGCTGTAAATGTAACAAGAACAATAATGCGACCAATTTTCATATCTAAACTAAATTAAGTAGATTTGTCATAGGCTAGAAAATTGAAAATGTATTTTACAAAAATTGTTTTAAATTTACAGATTATGGAAGTGTGCATGTGTGTATGTGCATGTTGGCATTTGTGTGTGTGGGGGGTGGTGTGTTAACTTACTCTTTCTAAACTGAAAATTAATTTCATGAAATTGAAAGGATTAAGTATTATTCTTTTTGGCTAACTTTCCTCATTATGGATCACTATGAATATGTCAAGTCTAGGAGGTGCTAGGAGTAGATTTAAATAAAGAAAACAAATTAAAGTGAGAAGCTGTCTTTGGCTGTTATTATTAGGATATGTTTTCTGGGATACACAGTAAGAATGTAAAGCAGAAACATCTGGTAATGCTTAAGTTAATATTGGCTCCCATTTGCATCACAATCTTTATATATTATTCATCAATATGCCATTAATCAATGTACTTGCTGATTGCACCTATTCAATTGGTGTTTCATGTAATGAGATTTTGTAAACATGTTTCAAATACATATATTCAGATATCTATACATGAAAGTGAAATCACTACTACAATTGGCACTCAAGCTTGTCAGATGTGATATTTTCTTCTTTCCATTTTGCATTAGACATGCTAATATCTATGCCATCTGTAGCACAAAATCCTGAACAAATGTAAATGAAAAAATAATAGTAGATAAATACTAGTCTACTAAAAATAGACTCTGTACCATGTCACACTTCAAATCTGGCCACCACTTCTTAACAGAGAAAAGAAATTCAGGTGAATGTTAACAAGCAACTGAATATTGTTCTTGTGACTTGAGCCATCAAAACAGATTTTGAAATCTGTATTTTTTTTCAAACTTTATAAAATAGTTCTCTATCAAAACTATACTTTAAAATAAAAAATACAAAGTATCTCTTTTGGTCCTCTAAAGATGTTATGCCTGACATATTAAGAACCATCATAATCGATTAATACCAAATATCTTGCCTTGCACCTACAGATTTTGAAATATTTTCAATTATCCTTTTGAAATGTAAAGATAATACACTAACTCTATTATGAATGTTTGGTTAAACACTTGGTTAAGTAGAAAAAGATCTAAATTTTGAGAGAATTATATAAGAAAAATTTTAAAATGTTAATTTCATATCAAATTATTGAAAATTTTAACGAAAACATTGTACCCTTTTTTAAAACATAAGTGGCAAATAGTGCAACTCATGCTAAATAATATTTGAAGATACAAGGATAAGCATTACCTAATATTCCTGTTTGACAACAGATGTGTAAGCTAGTATCAAATGCTGTTAAGCTTTTATTAGATTTTTAATACAATCCCAGCATGTCTCCAGTTGCTAAGCTTATCAAGTCCTATGAAATACTAAAAATGAAGGCTCACATTATATTAATTGCAGTGTATATTTTGGTGAATATGTCTCATTCAATATCTCCAAATTCTCATTCATAAAACCCAACTTCTCGTTCCTATATTTTGGCATGAGATCTCATTAAAATTACAAACTAATACTGAAATGCTAGTTTTATGGTCTAAACAATGGAGATATATTCAGATTAATATGCATCACAAAATGAAAAACAAGTGACACAATGAAAGTCTTTGTAGTCATGGTCAGCAACTGCAATTGTTAAAAGGCATTTATGATAGCTTTAATCATTCTTTTATGCTAAAATAACAAAACTGGACACTTCTGCTCAAAATTTTACTTATGCATTGATTTCTTATTTTAGAGCCATTAATATTCCCACATTCTATTGTGGGTATTTTGTATGGAAAAGTATATATATTTTAGTCCAAGTATCAAATCTTGCCTTTCAATGCAACAACAACAACAACAACAAAAAAAAAAAAAATAGAAAAACTAAAGCCCAGCCATTCTTTCCAGAGATACCCTGGTAACCAGCAATATAGAAACTTCTACTGGACTTAGCTTTGGAGAGGCAGAAGCAACTGTGAATTCCTCTATTTTGTCAAGAAATCTGATAAAATAGAATTAGGAAAATATATAGTATTTTTTAGACACTCAAAACAGTAACTTCATTCCTATCTTTTGCTTATGTTGCCAGCATCTAATTCTGCTTTGCTATTCCAACAATAAAGCAAAATTCCCACTCTGAAGCCATAGTGAGGATAAACATTTCATTTGCTATCTTCTGTGACTTCTATGTAAATTTTTCTCTGTCATGTAAATGCATGAAGAGACTCTCATGGAATCAGATAACTCCATGGAAATACTACACCTACGCTCCCATTATAAATTGGAGAAGAATATGATGGTGAGGAAAGTGACACAGAATTATTCATTAGTTAAAACAAAGGAATATGAAGTTGCTTTTAAAAGAGAAAAAAAAACTGAAAAGAATCTTAAACTCGGTGATTAAATAAAACTTTCATTTCCAGTCATGGCAGACATCTGCACTCTGTTGAAACATCCCTTATCCCCAAGTCCCTCTTCTTCTCATCCACCCTCCACAGATGACTTTGTTCCCAGGAAAATCTACTCTTATCTCAAATTTGTTTAGGGACCATACATTTTATCTAGTTTTTAGGTAACAACTAATTTTTGGATTGTATACATCAGTAGCTTATAATTCTCTCTTATACAAACTAAGCTCCAGAAGGCCATCATGTAAGACTTAGTTACTAACATCTGTAAGTACACCTGAAAATAAAAACAGACAGCTGGGCCATAAAAAATTGTTTTTTTTTTTTTTTTTTTTTTTGGTTAAATAAAGCCACAAGAGATGTTAAAAAAGCTAAATTTGCCTTATTAGACATGTATATAACATATGATTCAGGAAAAAGCATTATTTATCTTTCAACAGAGCTGGTGAACACTTTGAGAGATGTTTTATGCAATTCCAGAATTTACCTTCCAAACAGTCAAAAAATATACCAATATACCTTAAAAAGGTTTTCTCCCCCCAAGAAAATGTCCCACGTATTTTGGTTAAGAAGGCTGCATAAAACAAGGATTATATTATGTAACAAAAGTTACTTTAAAAGACATACATACTATCAGTTTCACAGGACAAACACAGTGAGTAAGGACAACAAACTCCAGAATGTGTCTTTATAACTGTAGCAACAGCAATAACTCCTTGGCAAACTCAAACAGTTTTTTTGGCAATCCTCGAGGTTTTCTGCATTTGTCACTTGGATACAACTGCGGAAGGGTTGTCTAAGACTTCTTTGTTTCCTTCCACACCATTTTACTATAACTTTGCTTTTAAGAAAAAAATTTTACATTTCAACCCATGTATGAATAAAATCCCACACGGGGGTTTTATGCAAAATTCTTTATGCCTATGTATACCAAATGTGGTTCCTATGTATTTTTTGCAAGGAGTTACCTTGTAAACTTTTAAAATGTATGTCAATAGAATATTATTTTTTTCTCTTTTAAGAAGATAAAATGAATTCTTTTTATGAATTAAAATTACCTACATATACAAATGTAATAATTTCCTGTATATATACAACTGGGTCTGCACATCTGTTATCAGTATGAACATCTTTTAAAATAAGACCCCAAGGACAGGAGTGCTTTACTAACCTGCAGTGGTCTCTGTTTATCACTGCTCTTAGGAGATTTCAATCCACTTGTTTGCTGCTGTAAAAGAAGTTGTCTTGCTGCCTGGAGAGCCTAGAAGTAAAAATGAAACCATATCTAAATATTTTGTTGAAAGTTAAGTTATCAATTATCTCTTGGTTAATAGTAAAAGGCTTCAATGTACAAGAACTCCCATATTCCTTTCTAGAGAGAATCATTGTTGTTTATCTTCTAATATGAAAAAAATTGCCAAACACACATATATAACTTTACTCAAAATCACAGAGAAACATGCAATCCTACAGGAAATAAAGTTAATTTGTTTAAAGTGCTTAAAGAGGATAAAAATCATAAACTGCATCAATAACCTCATTTCCACAAGGAACTTGTCTTTGAGTGTTCAACTAAAATGCCCACTCCCTTTTAAATTATCATTCAATTTGCATTTTCATATTACAATTTTGAGGCAAAAGCAGTAGACTTCAAGTGTTACCGGAAGCTGTAATTAAATTTGACAAATCAACATCAGATTATCTTGAAAGTGAATTAATAAGGATTTTCACTAAAGATTAAAAACACTTTTTTTGTACTTACAATTCAAGGGGAAACTTCTCCTTTGACAAAATAAAGTGCAGTTTTAATGCCAAATAAAATTGAGTGGTTTTCATTTGCATTCTTAGCAAAATCAGAGAACAAAGAAATTACCACTCAACCAATCAGGTTTGTTTCTATGTGTGACAGAATACCAATCAAAATAGAAGATGTTTTCATTTATTTTTATGTTTTCTTTCCCACTTAGGAAAATAAAACTTAACATAAGAAATTAATGTAAGCATTTCATTTACTGGAGGAGGAACAGTTCAGTAAATGTACTATATAAACTTAACATATAAATGCTAGTGCCATAGACCAAAATGCATAGTAAATTCTTCTAAAGGTAGGAGTATACACTAATTAACAAAAACTTTTAAGAGTCTCTTAAAAAATTCATTTTCTCTCTCAACAACTGAGTTCAATGAACACTAATGATGAAATTTTTCAACACATAAAACTAAACTAAATCATTGGCCTACTATGTTATTTACTGTTTTTGAATACAAGATAAATTTTTCACAATGAGAAAACATTATTGGATTAATATTCTTCTATAATAATTAAGAATTTCAGCTGATAAAAAGTACAATTTTGATTGTAATCAATGATCTGGTTTTTAAGAGAGTTTCTAGTATCCATGACAACAGTTGCTTTGACAAGATGTGCATATGGCATTACACTGCCAGCTGGTGTGAACAATGTTTGAACTACTGCATTGAGATGCTGAGCAAACAGAAAAAGTTGCCACGTCTTAACCCTCAGGGAAGGCAGTCATCCCCTGATCAATTATGAAAAGACAGAGAGGGCTGCTACAGTCTGGCTCCAAGCAAGTTTTCTGAGAAGGCAGGCAGACATAGAAACCAAAGTAAACAAACTGAATGCACTAGCACCATCTCCTAACAACATTGATTTGTCTTCCCATAGCAGGATCTGGCATAGTTTGTAAAGCACACTTTTTACATTTGGAGACACACTCACTCATGATAATCATCTTTGTTGATGTTTTTTAACTTTTCAAGTAATTACAAATTAACCTAAATATTTCTAAGGATAGCACATTCCAGTGAACTCAGGCTATTTATTACAGAGTCCAGTTTGAAAATATAAACAAAGAAAATCCGTAATTACTTTATTATCACAAGGCTCACTATTTGAAACTTTTTATTCAATATTCTGAATAATATATCTTTCCTCTTTTAATTGTCACTTATAAAGTGACTACAAATGATATTTTTCCAAATGGAAATTACAATAGCTGTCCTAGGCTGTGTCTCTGAAATTCTCAAAATAAAAAATGCATTCAATTATTTTTCCAGTTAATGCCTAATTGTTTTCATGTAGTTTTTTTTCTTTTCGAGTTGATGAGTTTATTTTGTCTACCTGTTGCCTTAATTTATATTAAATTATGTAGTTATCTATTATTCTCAAAAAATTTATTGAACACTGTTTAGGATCTTAGAATCATGAATGACAAGGACTAAAAGAAATCTTGAAAATCATCTAATTTGACCTCTTTATTCTAGCAAATAAGAAAAATGAAACCTAGAATAGTCAGTTGCTTTGTTCAAGATCACAAAGCAATTTATGAATGCTTTGTTCAAGGTCTCCCGGCTTCCAGGCCTGAGTGTATTCCAGTGTGCCATATTGTTTCTGTTCTGTCAAAGGAATCATTAGTAGGCAACGAGTAAGATTCTAGTAAAGGAGAATATATGACATTATAATGAATTATTCTTCACCAGTAAAGAGAGCATATTCAGTTTTCAGAATTTACATGGGAAACAACAATATAACTTTTTTGTTTTGAATCTGTAAATGAATAGAACAACTATCACAGAATAGATACTGTTTTAATGGCTACTGCCCCCATCATTCTTAAACTGGATTTCATTATATATTAATACTTCCCTGATGCCTGATTGATAGAACTCTAAACTTTTGTAACATCCTGAGTATCTGATCAATTATTACTATAGAACTGCAAAATTCTAGAGCTGGACAAGGCCTTAGAAACTGTCTAGGCTACATTTCTCAAACAAGTAACTGAAGAATCAATACTAGGATAAGTTGATTGAAGTCACAAAGCGGTAGCAGAGCCTGGTCAAAGACTCTGGCTCTTCTCTCCCAAGCTTAGGACCCCATCCATTTTACCATCCTGCGTTACATTCATTCAACATAACCCGTGTAATCAATGGAATATGTCAATGCTACGTAACGTCTGTAGACAAACACTAGAAAATTAAATGTATTACAAGTTTTGCTCATCAAAGTATCACTAGTCAAAAGCATACACCTACACTGTTAGTAAAGGAGTAATAATAGTAATGAAATATCACAAGATAGCTGGCTAAAAAAATGCTTTTACTGGCCGGGCGCGGTGGCTCACGCTTGTAATCCCAGCACTTTTGGAGGCCGAGGCTGGCGGATCACGAGGTCAGGAGATCGAGACCACGGTGAGACCACGGTGAAACCCCGTCTCTACTAAAAATACAAAAAAAATTAGCCGGGCCTGGTGGCGGGCGCCTGTAGTCCCAGCTACTCGGAGAGGCTGAGGCAGGAGAATGGCGTGAACCCGGGAGGCGGAGCTTGCAGTGAGCCGCGACTGTGCCACTGCACTCCAGCCTGGGCGACAGAGCGAGACTCCACCTCAAAAAAAAAAAAAAAAAAAAAAAAAAAAATGCTTTTACTTTTAAAGTATTTTGGTTTTCATATGCATTATCTCCAAAATAGCTGAGGATCATCTTTTAATACAAGCTCTTAGAAAAAATAACTTCTTTCCTATTTCAACATTCTTTTGGTATAGTAGAAACTGCTATAGTAAACATAAGAGGTGGGAGAACAAAAAACAATTCTAGGCGATCAGGAATGATTTAAAACTCATAAGCAGAAAGCTCTGGCAGTTTGCATTCTCACTGCATGCATCATATGACATTTTTATTTCCAGTATTCTGGATAACACTTTAGGACTGAATTTCAATAAACAATTGCTCAGAGACATTTAGTTCATCTTTGCAATTTATTATTATAGCTACTCAAAAAATGAAAGATTATTAGATAAAACACTTCCATTATTATAAAATGTTAGGTGTCAAATGACACAAAATATTAATTTAAAAATCACTTGCCACTTCTATCAATACAAACAAAAGATGAAATTCAGGGCCATTCATAAAGTTCTCTGAGCCATCTAGTCATTTAGATGGTCACCCTCCCCCACAAAAATTAATTTAGAACAAAAGCAAAAGTTGTTTACAAAATTTCCTTTCACAATGATTGAGTCTGTTTCCAATGTATCAGAAACAAGAAAGAGATTTCGAAGGCAGCCAAACCATATCTAGTTTCCAAAAACACATTTGTTTTTAATTAGGGGTGCACATTACTTAATGAAGTTATCCTATTTTAGGAAACCTAAAGAAAATTAAGATAAGACATCTTAAAATTTGAAATCAGGTTAAATTAAAAAATTTGAAAAAAGAAATAATCTTTATAAGAGATTAAACGTAAACATTTTGTTAGGCTGCAGAGATGTGGGAATGCACATTTTTCATAATTGAGTGCATTTTTCCTCTAAAATACTTACTGAAAACATCATTCCTAACTCTTACTGTGCAATTTTAACTAAATTTTTGTAAGAAAAGCAAAGTTCAAGCATACTTCTTCACTAATAGTAATTTTATGATAGTTATGAACCTCACAGAATAATTCTAATGAGTAGGTCATGGTGATAATTAACTAAGGATGAAAATGCTTTGTAACCTGTCAGATAAATACTTTTCTCCACTGAAGAACACTGAAAACTTTCACCAAATATAAAATTATTTGAGAATAGTTTAGAAATACCCAGTAAAACAAAAAAAATGTTGAGTATGCTAAGGTTTATAAATAACATTTTTTTCAAAGTAAATATATGTATATTTGGGGAAAAAACAGACATCAGTCATATATCTCCCCATAAAAATAGGAATGCTTAACCTATCAGCCTGTTGCATTTGAGACATTAAAATGAAAAATCACATCTACGCCCATTAATATCTTCAATGTATAAACAGCACAGCGTGACACATTCTTGAGAGCTGAAGGCTACAAAATCTCTCTGAAACATAAATAACAAAGCACTCAGAAGCATATTTGATGTTGATATTCATCTCTGAGAAAAACACTGTTGCCTAGGCTTCTTATGAAAATAGATGCAGCCCAAATGGATCTCCTGTAATTGGTTTCAGATAGCGAGGTCAGAAGAAATACGATACAAGAAACGATTATGTGGACCAGGCGAAACAAGAATGTTTACACAGTCACTCCCTAGTTATACTGACAAGGGGTGTATACTTTGCAGATAACCAGAACCAAAAAAAAATTGCCAGCAGGACATCCAGATTTTTGCTCCTCATATTCATATAGTTTAACCTTTAACACATTGTGTCTTCAACATGTTACTTTGAATACGAAACATAAAATAAGTTTTCAAACAGAGTTTAATTTTCTAATTATTTTCCCAAGTGTGGTTGATAAAAAGTATATTCAGATCCTTCCAGAAAAGATATAAATTCGTATTCTGTTTGGCCTTTCTTCATATTATGTTCCCACTAAAGAGAATATACTGATAAATGTAATCTGAAGTCTCATAATGTTATTTAATAGAAGAAAATTAATCATCTAATTGGCATAACCTATTTTCAAATAGCAATCTATCAGAGTCAAATTATGCATCTGTAGCTATTGACCTTTTATTTTTTCATGCCTGATACATAATTAGTCTGTTTGTTTAAAAAGCTAATTATTAAAGAATATTTTTTAAATGATATTTTTACAGTATATGTTACATAAAGTTAGAAAATTAATGTGTGGATATATTATATTTATACTGTACATCACTATGGAGGCCAAATTGAGATACTAAGACTACTTATTGTATAATAATTATAAAATTATACTATACTATAATAAGAGTACTTTAATAAGAGTAATTACTTGCAAAGCATCCTATTTACCAATCAAAAATCTTATGATGTAGAGCCAAAGGAGAGACAATCAGGGTATTGAATGTGTGATGGAATGGATCCTCAAGTCATCCTCAGAAGTGAGAATAAATTCTTCAAGGTTCAAGTCCAAACCCAATATTCAGTATATTCCATTAGGGCTCCAAACCCCCAGATAACCTCAGAAATTCTAAGAAATAAGCCTGTGAGTTAACAGTACAAAACAAACAGGTTTTGTTTCTGTCAGATGTAGAATGAGTTTAATAGGGAGAACACATTCTCTTCCTCAGAGTCAGCATTCTACAAGGTGCAGTACACCAAGTAGCCTGATATTCCTAGCTCTATGTTCTTCACTATTCTATTGTTAATGGTAATAAATTGCTAATGTAATATCCTAATATTACCTACAATAATTTTAAATACATATTAAGGAATTCTGTCCAACTTTAAAATTCTAAGGAATGAAAGGTAAAGATAAATTAGGACTGATTTTACTAAAATTAATGCTCTTACAACTTCTCTTTATCATGGGACATGTTCCAGTAACTGTAATAGTTTTTGTGCATTCTTTTGATTATTTATCTTTGTGCTATAAAACATTTTATTATTTTTCCCAAATAGATTTTGGATTTACTTTTTGTTTTACACATACCTTAGCAGGGTTTTTTTTTTTTCATTATGAGACCAGTATCATCTTTTGTATGGATATGTATTGAAGACTCATTACTTCTGTATTGCTATGATTTCAACCAGTATATCAGATATTAACCGAAAAATACATGCTACTAAATTATACTACAATATCTGAATGTAAACTATTATTTGAACCCTCTGTTCTGCATATGCTCTTCAACTTAAAAGTAAGACTGTAGGAGAAGTAGTATTTGGGAAAATATTTGGAAGAATAAAATACATAAAAGTATTTGTCCTTAAAAATGTTTGCGACTATGACCCATATACCCAGCAAAGAACAAAGCACTGTACACTTGTGGAGGTAGAAGGAGTCATATGACATTGTTTCTATCTTCAAAAGCTTATTGTTTAATACGAAAGATCTAGTGGAATGTCAAAAGGCCATAGACAATGTTTTAAAAATGCTTCAGGAGTTCACAAGTAAAAGAAATTATTTTTTGTTGAGAAGCTCATTGAAATTTTTATGGAGGATATAATATTTGGGCTGGAGTTACATGAGAATCAACTTGTGGAGATGACAGAAGTCCATGCTAAGTAGAAACAAAGAAGATGTGAGATTATATATAGTGAAAAGAAAATAATTGATCTTGGATAGAGCATACGCTTAGTCTAGGAACTAGTAAAACATGATGAGAAGATTGGTTGGGGCTAATTATTGGTTATAACTAAACAATAAATGACAAATAGTCTTGATGTTACATAGCAGGTAAGAACAAATTTTGCTGAAATCTGGCAATAAAATAAGCCTGGCCTAGGACAATACTGAAGTCATGTTGTAAAGGATAGATAAGGGAGGAAGAGAGTGAGACAAGACAGAGGTATAGAGACTTGTAAAAACGTATGTGCAACTGTCCAAATAAGAGATAAGAATAACATGAATCATGTTAGTTCAAAACAAGAATCATGAGAGGTGCTGTCAAAGAAGAGCTGGCACAACTTAGTAAATGGGTATGAGGTAAAGGCTAGGAAGAGTCAATGATGACTCCAAAATTGTAAGTCAAAAGAAACTGAAAGAACAGCTGTGCCACTACTAAAAGGGAGGAAATTAGATTATAAAACACAGGCTTTGTAGAGAAGATTATGCTGCTTGCCTGATGGCAGAATAATCAAGAGAAGATTTCTTTAGCAGACAGTAAATATAATGCAGAACTCTAGGTTGAGGGTGATCAGAGTGATCCCACTGACAACAGATTCCCAAAAGTAAGACATAGATGAATAATTAAGGCAAAGGGAGTTTATTAGATTGTTGGTAAAGACACCACAGAGAGAGGAAGAGTCAAGATCCCAAACTGCAGAATATTTTCTTGAGAGGAGATGAGGAAATAGTGAAACGGAAGACAATGAATTGTGAGGAGGGCACAGTAATAGAAGTCCAAAAGACTTCTGGAAAAGGTTAAACAAAGAATTACCATATGATCCATTAATTCCACCGAAGGTACAATATATACCCAAGAGAAATAAAAACTTACATTCCCACAAAAAGTTGTACATAATTGTTCACAGCAACATCATGCATAATAGCAAAAGATGTAAACAAACCAAATTCCCTTCAACTCATGAATAGATAAAATATGGTATATTTATTTAATAGAATATTTGTCCATAAAAGTGAATGGAGTATTGATACCTGCTACAACATGGATAAAGCTTGAAAACATTATGCTAAATAAAAAAGTCAGTAACAAAAATCATATACTGTATCATTCCATTTGTATAATATGCCTGGAATAGACATACCTAAAGAGACAAAAAAAAAAAAAAATGGATTAGTGGTTACAAGGGCCCAGACATAAGATAGAATGGAAAGTGACTGCTAATGAGAATGGGGTTTCTTTTTAAGGTGATGAGAATGTTCTGGAACTAAACAGTGGTGATAGTTGAACAACCTTGTGAATATGCTAAAAACTCCCTGAATTGTATACACTAAAAGGGTAAGTTTTGTGATACAGAGCCCTCAGAAATAATGCCGCATATCTACAACTATCTGATCTTTGACAAACCTGACAAAAACAAGAAATGGGGAAAGGATTCCCTATTTAATAAATGGTGCTGGGAAAACTGGCTAGCCATATGTAGAAAGCTGAAAATGGATCCCTTCCTTACACCTTATACTAAAATTAATTCCAGATGGATTAAAGACTTACATTTAGACCTAAAACCATAAAAACCCTAGAAGAAAGCCTAGGCGATACCATTCAGGACATAGGCGTGGGCAAGGACTTTAGGTCTAAACCACCAAAAGCAATGGCAACAAAAGCCAAAATTGACAAATGGGATCTAATTAAACTAAAGAGCTTCTGCACAGCAAAAGAAACTACCATCAGAGTGAACGGGCAACCTAAAGAATGGGAGAAAATTTTTGCAACCTACTCATCTGACAAAGGGCTAATATCCAGAATCTACAATGAACTCAAACAAATTTACAAGAAAAAAACAAATAACCCCATCAAAAAGTGGGCGAAGGACATGAACAGACACTTCTCAAAAGAAGACATTCATGCAGCCAAAAAACACATGAAAAAATGCTCATCATCACTGGCCATCAGAGAAATGCAAATCAAAACCACAATGAGATACCATCTCACACCAGTTAGAATGGCCATCATTAAAAAGTCAGGAAACAACAGGTGCTGGAGAGGATGTGGAGAAATAGAACACTTTTACACTGTTGGTGGGACTGTAAACTAGTTCAACCATTGTGGAAGTCAGTGTGGCGATTCCTCAGGGATCTAGAACTAGAAATACCATTGGACCCAGCCATCCCATTACTGGGTATATACCCAAAGGACTATAAATCATGCTGCTATAAAGACACATGCACACCTATGTTTATTGCGGCACTATTCACAATAGCAAAGACTTGGAACCAACCCAAATGTCCAACAACGATAGACTGGATTAAGAAAATGTGGCACATATACACCATGGAATACTATGCAGCCATAAAAAATGATGAGTTCATGTCCTTTGTAGGGACATGGATGAAACTGGAAAACATCATTCTCAGTAAACTATCGCAAGGACAAAAAACCAAACACCGCATGTTCTCACTCATAGGTGGGAATTGAACAATGAGAACACATGGACACAGGAAGGGGAACATCACACTCCGGGGACTGTTGTGGGTTGGGGGTAGAGGGGAGGGACAGCATTAGGAGATATACCTAATGCTAAATGACGAGTTAATGGGTGCAGCAAACCAATATGGCACGTGGATACATATGTAACAAATCTGCACATTGTGCACATGTACCCTAAAACCTAAAGTATAATAATAATAAAAAAATAAAATATAAAAAAAATAAATAAAAATAAAAAAATTGTGAGAGGACAGGATGAATGATACTATCTTCAAACATCAAAAACTCAAAAAGGCCAAGATATGATGAAAAGTTCATGCTGATCTGATGATTTGTATGTGACCTATCAGATATCATTTCCTATAGAGTACTGAAGTAGAAGTAGTTTGTAGGGAGTTACTAGGGAATTAATGGGGAAAACCATAGCCATGAGTGCAAACAATTGTTTTGATTAGTTCTGTGAAGACTAAAATAAAAGAGAGTTGCAGTTTGAGGAGTTCTGTTTGTTGTGGTTTTTTTTTTTTTTTTTTTTTTTGAGACGGAGTCTCACCCTGTCACCCAGACTGGAGTGCAATGGCACATCTCAGCTCACTGCAACCTCCGCCTCCTGGGTTCAAGTGATTCTCCTGCCTCAGCCTCCCGAGTATCTGGGATTACAGGTGCGTGCCTCCACGCCCAGCTAATTTTTGTATTTTTAGTAGAGACGTAGTTTCACCATGTTGGCCAGGCTGATCTCGAATTCCTGACCTCGTGATCCACCGGTCTCAGCCTCCCAAAGTTCTGGGATTACAGAGGTGTGAGCCACCGTGCCCGGCCCGTTTTTTTTTTTTTTTTTTTTTTTTTAATAAAGAAACATAATAATGAGCTTAATAAATATTTTTAAAAATGTTTTTGTTTGTTTTTGAGACGAAATTTCACTCTTGTTATCCAGGCTGGAGTGCAATGGTACGATCTTGGCTCACTGCAACCTCTGTCTCCCAGGTTCAAGCGATTCTCCTGCCTCAGCCTCCCAAGTAGCTGTGATTAGAGGTGCCTGCTACCATGCCCAGATAATTTTTGTATTTTTAGTAGAGACAGATTTCACCACATTGCTCAGGCTGGTCTGAAACTCCTGACCTCAGGTGATCTGCCCATCTCGGCCTCCCAAAGTGCTGGGATTACAGGCATGGGCCACCACACCTGGCCAAAAAACATAAGTTTTAATAAGAAAACTGAGCAAGTCCCTAGAATATGGGAAAGGACTAAATTTAGGAGCAGCATCAGGTAGGCAATAGACTTATGGCGAGGAGACAGACTGAAGAGATGGGAGGACAGGTGACTTTGACATGCAGAGGTAGGAAAGGGAAAGAGCTCACAGTGGATGGTCTCAACTAATTCAGAAAATAAAGAGGTGTGGTTATCTTTTGAGAATGAGAGAGAGATTGGAATTTCAGGAGAAACAAGAGAGGGAAGCTTTTCTATCACTGTTCTGAGAAATATAGCTGATGGGTAAAAAGTGGTATTTAAACTGCTGTTAGAATATAAAATGTGCTTCTACATACACTGATGACATATAAATATATTGGTATTTTCTTCTGGAATATTGCCTCCAGGACTAAGTGAAGAACTACTTACTTTTCTACTGCTCTAATTTAATACAGCTAGTAATACTTAACTTCACATGTAAGTGATTTGTGAAGCCAGAGAGGATAATGTACTTAAAAGTATTTTAAAAGCTAAAGTATAAGGTAGTATTATTCCAGGCGAAGACTTTTGAATTTGGGCTCCTCCAGTGGGTATCAGTTCTTCTAGGTATATGATGCTTGGAAATATATAATACTAGTCATTTGAAACTAACTCCTGATTACCAGCTTTAGTGGGTTTGCCAAAAAGGTATGTACATTTTAACTAATGGGTCTAGCATACTGTAAATCCTGAAAGTTTACCTCAATATGCATTTAGTTCTGCAATCTGTCCAAGTTAGATAATGTCCCATTGGATAGAAAGAGTATCTTAATAGAGTCATGTTCTATGATATTTTGAAAAGTTGTATTTTAATCTCCTCTAGGACTTTAAGGGGAGGGATACATAATTTCATGAATGTATTTGTGAGATACAATCCCTACTCTCCCATCCCATATCACCACATCTAAATGAATATGCACATATACAATACACCCAATGCTATGGGATCACTTGCACAAAAGAATCTTTTAGTATGGTAGGAAAGGTAAAATATATTCAATTTAATTACGTTGCAATGTAGAAATGTGCTGTAAGCCATTAAAAGGTATTATAAAAAATGACTATAAGGGTTCAGTAAAAACAAAGGAAGTAAAGTAAAAAGAAAAGGAAAATTAATGATTAAGTGCTCATGATATGCCAGTTATAATTCTAAATTTAATCCTCAAAACACCCTCTTTTTATCACAGATGTATAAACTGAGACTCAGCGTAGTTAGGTTATATGTCCAAGCTTTTTCACCAGAGCCTTGGAGTGGCATAAGAGATCTGAACAACTATCTGGCTGACTCTGAAGCTCATTGTCTTTCTACAAGGGGTAGTCAGGAAAATTATATAACTGAAGGGACTTTTAAACAGTAAAAGACTCAGATAAAGAGCTGTTCAGGGTATAAAGAGAACAAAACAAATTCTGAGTTATTAACAGCATTGCTAGTTATGCCAACTAGAACAACATAAATAATTCCAAGCAAATTTTTTCTTTTTCTTTATTTTTTATGAAGATAAATAAGACATACAAGCTTATATTCTAAACGAATTTTACTCCCCTTAAAAAAGTGTCTCTGAAGTTATTAAGCACTAGATTTAGGATGTTCATTACAGAAAAAAGGCCAATATTAAGATGAAAAATTTTTAATAATAATCTTCTTCTGCCATACCAAATACAAAACATTATCATTTATAAATAAAGCATTAAACAATATGTACTATTTTCTGATGAAGTTAAAAGTAGAGTTGCCAGATAAAATAGAAGATTCCCAGTTAAATTTGAATTTATTTCTATTTTACTTGCTAAACCTGACAACTCTAGTTAGAAAAAGTAAGCATTTCAGAATATGTAGCCAAGGTAACAAGACTGTTCACACCAAGTTACTCACTTAAACATAAATATACTATTCATTTCATCAGTGGAAATGTTTTTTAGTCCTCACAAGAGTAATAAAGCCATCTTATCTATATTCAACAGGTTAGCTAGGAGAGGGACTTGTGGGCTTAGGCTGCTTTTCTGTGAGAAGGAATGCTCATGAGGTTATTAATGGACAGCAAAAGGATGAGGTGGACCACTCCAAAGGAAGAGGGAGTGCACATGTTTTTGCAAAAAGACAGTTGAAGAAAAGCAGAGGAAAAGTTTCAGAATTCACATTCTAGCTTTCTGCAATTGGAGGCACAGATGAGAAAAAAGCAAAACTTCTGTTCTCTATTCACCTTCCTTTCAGAAATGATGAGGTTCAGTAGCCAAAAACCCCAAGGCAAAGATTATGACTCTGCATGGTACCAAGGCAAGGAAATGCTGCCGCAGATCTACAGGAAAGAGGCTTGAGGCAGAAAGCCTCTACATATGTCACAGAGGCAGGATCCAGGTGAGGAAAGGGATGGTGAGGGCAAAACCATGTGAGAAGAGAGAGGCCTTGGTTAGTGCAGGTGGAGACACAGTGAGCTCAGAACCTCTAAAAGAGAGACCCTAAAGCTAAAATTAGAATATTCTTAGAAACAAAATGACAGAGATGCCGAGGAGGCATCGGAAAATTCAAGTTCTAATCCCAGCACCATTCTGAGTTTCTGTATGATCTCATCTCTATCATTGACGATCTCTGAATAAATTCCTTCTTCCCAGTTTACAATTTACAAATTTTACAGGGTAATGTAAATTGTGAAACACAAAGCTCATTGAAGATAAGAAATGTTAGCCATAAAGAACCAATTGCTGATGAAATATTGTAATAATTTAAAAATATTATTAAATCAGTGAAAGAAAAAATGCCTTTATATTTAGATCATATAATTTATTTTTATTTTTATAAAAATAAAATTTTTGAAATTTATGTTTGTAAGGTATGAAGCATATATATGCCTGTGTAACATTTTGAAGCCAATTCACAAAGATACATTTTACAGATCTTGGGCAAACTAACCTTAGGGAGAAATCTGTTTTCTATTCTAGCCATTAACAAATTTAGGTTAGATTATCTTTAGCATATTATGTGGTAAATTAGAGTTATTAACATTATAATGTGATACAAGTGTTCTTTTCAATAAAATAAGATACAAACTAATGGTGAAAATAATCATTCCTTAATATTTTTGTAACTACATCCATGTAATTTTTATGGTGTCCTTTGGGCTTAAGCCCTAACAATCTTGCCAAGTGTTCTGAGTTTTAAAATTTTAACTCTATCAAAGAGGTTAAAATATATTTCTGATTTCAAAATTATTTCTTATATTGAATTATCTACAATATGATTTGTAGAAAATATGTATATAAATAAAAATGTACAAATATCCACTTAGAAAATGGTTGCCTGTTGGTAGCTATCAGCAGTTTAAGAGCCAGTAGATAGGAAGACCAAGGAAGGCTTCTTTTAACAAGCTTTTGTCAGTGGCCCACTTGTTGAAGACACATAAAAAATCCCAAACCAGGAAGCAAACCTCTTCATTTTGCATTATTAGCACAAGAAGCATTTCTATTGAAGAACCTAACTCACCTAACCTAAGAAATCTTATTTCTTAGGAGAATACATTCAATCTCCCTTAACATCTACTATTGTAAACTTTCTAAGGGCTGGAAATATTTCTAAGTCATCTTTGATAACCCCAAGAATGCACAGCATAGTAGCTGGCACCTAGTCATTTAAAAGACATTTAATTGAAAAGTATGTTTCTTTAGATATTTTTAAACTTGTAAAATGCATGCATATTTTAGCTGGTTCCAGATATCTCAGATGCAGATTGTACACTAAGTAAAGAAAGTAGCATTCCCTCCAGGAACCATGACACTGCCTTGCACACAGTAGCTCCTTTACAGACCTTTACACTAATGACCCTAGAGGACCAACCAGTGATCTAAAATAACACTGAAATTAGCGTAAGATTTCTTTTCCTTTATCAAGTTAAATTAAAATATTTTTACCCATGACTTTACCACAATATATTCTTTATGTCTTTCATTAATTTTTTAAGTGAAGATCCAAAAAATTACTATTGGTTGTCAGAAAAGCGTTATCTCACTGTCTCCAGTTAGAATCCTTCAATTATTTTAGGCAGATTGTTTAAGTATAAACAGAAATCATTCTCTAAACTGCACCCTCACCCTTTTTTTTTTTTTTTTTTTTTGAGACAGTGTCTTGCTGTTTTGCCCAGGCTGGAGTAGAGTGGTAGACTCGGAGTCCACTGTAACCTAGAACTCCTGGGCTCATGCAAGCCTCCTGCTTCAGGCTCTTGAATAGCTAGGACTAGAGGCATGCTACCATACCCAGTTGTTTCGTTTGATTGTTTTTGGTAGAGTTGGGGTCTCACTCTAATCTCCTTTTTAAGCATGGGTCTAGAAAAAGGATCTACACATAATGGGTATTTTATTATTCAGTTTACGAATTTATTTACATAAAAATCCAAGTAGTGTTCATGCTTTTTCAGATTCAATTATCCATGAAATTAGAATTCTATTAAAATCTTTTAAATATTTACTAATATCCATGTACATCTATCTTTAGTACTCTATGTAAAATAGTCGCTTATTTAGGCAAATACCATACAGTTCTTTTGCAATAAAAATAGAAACAAATTTCAAATTCACCAAAGCACACCATTATTTCCAGTTTTTAGAAAGCTCAATTTTCTTTAATATAATCCTCTTCTGATAGATATTTAGACTTTTCCCATTTTTGTAATTTTAAATAATATTGCAATGAACTTCCTTATAAGACAGCCTTGTAATTATCTCCCAAAAGTTTAATTGTTGGGTCAAATCATAGTCAGATATTAGATTTTGATACACATTATTGTAATGCCTTTTCAGAATGATTATAATCATTTGCAATCCCACCTCACTGTATGGGAATGCCCATTCCACCATACTCCATAGTATACATTATCATTCTTTTTTAGTATTTTCTAAACTAACAGGCAAAAATATTTTACCTTGCTTTGCCTCCTTTATTAGAAATTGATGTTTTAAAAAACATATCTAATATCTGTCTATCTATCTACCTACCTACCTACCTACCTATGTTTGTATTTTCACTTAGAATTAGTGAATTGAATGGGCCATTGTACCAGATATTTCACTCATTCATTTAACTAATATTTATTTTCTAACTTCTTTATTGTCTATCAAATTAATATTTATTAATGTAACTTTTTGTTAGATACTAGAGATAAAAATGTAGACAAATAGGCAATGTTCCCTCTTCTGAGTTTGCAAAAAATTACCTGATAGTGTTGCTTTTAAGTCTTTTTGTTTTTTCATTATGTTACATACTATATGACATAGATCACTAAACTACATTGGTCATGCTCTATCTTTAAAACTAGTTATTCAAAATATGGTAGATCAAAATACTGTGAGGAAGAACACTTCATTAAAAAATATGAAAATTCCAAGGGGATGGGAGGGATTCCATGTGGATAGTGATTTAAAAGGATGACTATATTTTGAAGCATGAAAAATAATGTCATTGTTTTACGGAAGCAATTTTTATGTAAGGTAAGAGACAAAGCTACTAAAAATCAAATTACCCATAGGATTGATAAGTACCTAGGTAACTTATCCTGTGATAAACAGTACGCTAAAGTTTCTTCCAAAAAGTGACTTCACTTTTTTAATACATAAAGCTACAGCCCAAAGGAATATCTATTTAATGTAACCTGTTTTATCATACATATTTTATAAAACTTGATTTCAGTTTAATATTTCTCTTCTTTAATCATTTTGGTTTGTTATCAGAAAGGGAGCATGTGAAAGAATGCTTATAAAAAGATGGATAAAATTGGAAATTAAAACCTTATTTCTGAGCGTGACACTGGGAAAAAAAATACTTTGTAATCTTGGAGAAATCCCAAATGGTCACTGCTTGAAATGACCCTTTTCTCCCGTCGTCTCGGAAGACATTAAACCTATTCCATAGAAGGGAGATTTTGTTGCCCCCCTCAAAGGCTTCTTATGATTGCAGAATGACCTATTTAAGAACTGCATAGTTTCTCATGGAGGACACATTTTGGCACTCTCTTGTAATTATCTTCATTTACATAACTGGCACCTAACAGACTACTCACCAGAGTGGAACAATAAGCTATACTTATTCTGATCATCTTTACGTTGAAGTTAAGCCATTACACTGAATCCTAAGACATGCTATTGTGAAGTCCCCTGGGATTTCTACTGCTATCACTTGTCTGTTGTTATAGGAGGATGCTTACTGCCAGAATCCTCTGGCAGAAACTCAATTTTGGAGTCCAATACTAATGCATTACAAAGTCTGCAACAGCTGGGACACTGGTATACAGAAACGAGGCATTCTGAAATTTGAGGACAAATCCAAAATACACACTCAGGACCTTCCTGTGATTACACAGCCATAGAAATAGCTATTTTTATAAAAGGGATCTTGTCAAAATCTTATCCTGCCAACACCAAATTAGACACTCATGATATGAGCCTCTATGGTATTGCTACCTCCCTACTCTTCTTTAGTTAAAAATTATTTTAAAGATCTTAGCTATGCCATGTTTAATGTGTCTTGGAAACATGAGACAAGAAATGTATGTAGGGGATAAGATAAAGAACACCTTGAGCACATCTATCTACAGGGCAGTAACATTCTGTGAAATAAAAAGTTGTTGTGAAGATGAGTTAGATAACAGGCACTAGAGGAGAATGGTGGAGTAGAATAGACACACAGTACAAAGTAAGAATAATGACAGTGATGAAAACTGACAAATAACAGTATGATATTTTTAATTTCTTTCATTTCTATGTCTACTTACTTGAAGAATGATAGCAAATAACTCACAAAGTGATTAACTCAAGTAAAATTTTACATTCTTAAAATTCTAGGGCCAGGCATGGTGGCTCATGCCCTTAATCTCGGCACTTTAGGAGCCGAGGTGGGAAGATCACTTGAGATCAGGAGTTCAAGACCAGCTTGGCCAACATGGTGAAAGCCTGTCTCTACTAAAAATACCAAAAAATTAGCTGGGCATGGTGGCCCGTGCCTGTAGTCCCAGCTACTCAGGACACTGAGGCAGGAGAATCGCTTGAACCTGGGAGGTAGAGGTTAAAGTGAGCCGAGATCGTGCCACTGCACTCCAGCCTGGGCAACAGAGACTCCATCTCAAAAAAAAAAAAAAAAAAAAATTCTATAGAGTCTTTGGGTCAAAGGCTGTTGCTGTTATAGGCAATTATTAGAATATTACCTTTATTACACTGTGGTATCTGTATAATATTTCACTGTCAAGCATTGTTTCTGGTAAGTTAGTCAATCAATTTCCACTTGGGCAAAAAACATAAAAGTATTTTCCTATATGAGGAAAATAAGAACACTTACATTTCATAAATTTCATTGAATATTATTAAAACACACTTTACTTACAAATACTGTGCAGTGTTTTGATCCTTTGCTTAAAAGTATATTTTGAAATATATTACTTTAATTGTTTTGTATTTTATATATACATTGGTATAAAAAGCGGTGGACAAAACATGTACAGACTTATAATAGAAGTCCTTTCCATGGGTTACCTGGGATGTTTACAAAATCAATTTAAAATGATGTTTGTTTATAATAGTCACCAAAAAATACTTAGCAATAAATATAACCAAGGAGGTGGAAGATCTGTACACAGAAAATGATAAAACATTGATTAAGGAAATTGAAGAAGACACCAACAAATGGACAGATATCCCACGTTCATGGATGGGAGAATTAATATTGTTAAAATGTCTATACTGCTCCAAGTGATCCACAGATTCAATACAATTGCTATCAAAATTCAAATGATATTTTTCACAGAAATAGAAAAAAAATCTTAAAATTTGTATAAAATCACAAAAGACCCCAATAGCCAAAACAATCCTGAGCAAAAAAGACCAAGCTGGAGGCATCACAACTGTCTGCTTTTCAAAATCTACTATGAAGCTATAGCAATGAAAACAGCATGGTACTGGCATAAAAACAGACACAAAGATCAGTGAAACAGAAAAGAGGGCCCAGAAGTAAATCCACGCATTTACAGTCAGTTGATTTCCTACAAAGATGTTAAGAACACATAAAAGGGAAAAGGCAATCTCTTCATAAATGGTACAGGGAAACTGGATATATCCACTAGATATCTTCTGGTTATGCAGAACAAAATTGAACCCTCATCTCACACCATAAACTGTAAATGTAGATATAAAACTGTACTAGAAGAAAATAAAAGGGGAAAGCTCCATGAAATTGATGTGGGCAAGAATTATTTGGATATGAGCCCCAAAACACAGGCAATAAAAGCAGAAATAGACAGACAGGATTGCATCAAACTAAAAAGCTTCTGCCCAGTAAAGGAAACAAGCAATAAAGAGACAACCTATGGAATGGGAGAATATATTTGCAAATCACACATCTAATAAGTTAAATATTCAACAGATATGAGAACTTCAAACAACTCAATAATAAGAAAACAAGTAGTTTGATTAAAAAATGGGAAAGAACCTGAACAGACATTTTACAAAAGAAGACATACACATGACCAACCGGTATATAAAAAATGCTCAACATCACTCATCATCAGATCAATACAAAATAAAACCACAATGAGGTATCATCTCACATCTGTTAGAATGGCTATTATTTAAAAAAAAAAAAAGAGTGGCTACTATTAAAAGACAAAGGTCAGGCACAGTGGCTCACACCTGTAATTCCAGCACTTTTGGAGGCTGAGGCAGGTGGATCATGAGGTCAGGAGATCAAGACCATTCTGGGCAACACGGTGAAACCCCGTCTCTACTAAAAATACAAAAATTAGCTGGCCATGGTGGCATGTGCCTGTAGTCCCAACTACTCAGGAGGCAGAGGCAAGAGAATCGCTTGAACCCAAGAGGCGGAGGTTGCAGTGAGCAGAGATTGTGCCACTGCACTCCAGCCGTGGCAAGTGTGAGACTCTGTCTCAAAAACAAAAAACAAAAAACAAAGAACAAAAAAATTACCAAGCATTGGTTAGGATGTGAAACCTTTGTTCGCTCTTGGTGGGAATATAAGTTGGCACAGCTATTATGGAAAACAGTATGGAAGTTTCTCAAAAAATTAAAAACAGAACTATCATATGATGCAGCAATCCCACTACTGGGTATATATTCAAATAGAATGAAATTAGTATGTCAAAGAAATATATGAACTCCTATTGCAGCATTATTTACAATAGCTAATATATGGAATCAAACTATTCAGCTCTAAAAAAGAAGAAAATTGTGTCATTTGTGACAACATGGATGAAGCTAGAGGACATTATGTTAAGTAAAATAAACCAGGAATAGAAAGACAAATATTCCATGATGTTACTTGTATGTGAAATCTAAAAAAGTTGAACTAATAGAAATAGAGTAATATGGTGATAAGAGGCTAGGGGGATAAGGGATTGGGGAGATGTTGGTCAAAGGACATAAAATTTCAGTTAGACAGGAGGAATAAATGTAAGATATCTGTTGTACATCATAGTGATGATAGTTAATGACAAAGTATAGTATAATAGACAATAGCTAAGGAAGTAGATTTTTAACATATTCTCATCATAACAAAATGATAAGTATGTGAGATAAAACATATATTAATTCACTTAATTTAGTCATTCTGCAATGCATACCTATATGAAAACAGCATGTATATGTACAATATAACTTTGTATACATACAACATAGTATTGTATATATTTATGGCATGTATATAAGATACAATGTTAAGGTCAATTTAAAAAATGTTAGTGATATACAGATATACACATATGTACAATGTTAACATCAATTTAAAAAATGTTAGTGATAAAATTTGTACTGGGGTATGGCCACAATGTCATAAATATTTTCACACATTTGAAATACATCTTAGCAGTTTGGACTTTATTTTGCTTTAAAATAGGCAACAGTTGGCCATTTCCTATATGCCTTTTGTTTGTGATACATAAAAAAGCATAATTTAACACTAAATATAAAGAACACTTAAATGAGAAAATTATATTATGCAAGATTCTAAAAATTAGGAAATTTAGCTGAAATTTACATTTAAGAAGAAATAGTTTACTCTGCAGATTTATGTTTAAATAAGACTTCAGAAAGAATATGAAAAATACTGAAAACAAACCAATTGCTAGGGCTCTTCTATATAAAACTTTCTATGAAAATATCAAATTATGCTAAATTTTCATTTCAGTTCACTAAGGACATCTACTACAATGGTTCTTTACCCAGAGCATCATCAGAATCCTGCAGAAGGCTATGTTATAAAGACAGAATCTTAGGCTCAACTCTTTAAGATTCTGATTTAATTAGGTTTGAGGTGAGGTCTAAGAATATCTATTTTTTTAAAAAGCTTTCCAAATGATTCTAATTATAAGCCAAAACTGATAACTACTTCTTTACTAGGTAAATTTTGATACCTGTACTAATTATAGTCATATTTATTACTAGTTATTAATCATAATGATATCCCAATGCATTATACAAAGCATGGAAAGTAAGAGGATGTACCCTGACCATTTGTTAGTTCTGTTTCCACTATATTGTATTCATTACTGAAACTACAATGGCAGAATATAACATTTTACAGCTAAAAATGCACTCTGGAGAATATTTCATTAAATCCCCTCATACGGTATTATGAAAGTAGTCCTAGAGAGGTTGAGTAATTTACCAAGGTAATAGTGTTTTGTTATTGTTGTTGTAGTTTGTTTTGTTTTGAGATGGAGTCTTGCTCTGTCACCAGGCTGGAGTGAAGTGGTGAGCGATCTCAGCTCACTGCAGCCTCCACCTCCCGGGTTCAAGTGATTCTCCTGCCTCAGCCTCCTGACTAGCTGGGACTACAGGTGCGTGCCACCACTCCCAACTAATTTTTGTATTTTTAGTAGAAACGGGGTTTCACCATGTTGGCCAGGATGGTATCAATCTCTTGACCTCATGATCCGCCTGCCTCCACCTCCCAAAGTGCTGGGATTACAGGTGTGAGTCACCACACCCAGCCTAGTTTTTAAAATAGAATTAATTTGATGCCAAGAATCCCAATATTTTCTTTCATTTTCCTCACTATACTACTAATTTTTAAAGTGTATGCATAAAAAAAAGTATGGCTTAAAAAATTGAGATTATCCTATTCTCCATTCAGTTCCCAAAAGATGACATCCCTTCTTAAAGACAATATTCCTTATTCACTCTGTCCTCCCTACAGATCCCTATCAGAAATCACTGAGCAGACCTTTGGCCTGCTCCTCTCATTCATTCTGTGAGAAACTGCTCCATGTGCTTCCATGAGAACTGTTACATGGAGCCACTTCCATCCCACTCTGTTCTAGGCCTCAGAGATCTGGACTCAGACACAAAGGATCCAGACATTACTCTGTTAGTATTACTTAAGTCATGTTATGGTTATAAATAAGCTTTTGAGAATTGGCATGGGATCATACACAACACTGTTTCTATGATAACACAAATTTCTGAACAATGGGCATAAAAATGATTGTATGTAATAATGCCTATTAAGAAGTGAGGGACTGCCTGTTAGTGAATCTTAATGAAAATATTTATAAACATGCTTCTCTCTTATCAAAATCTCCGCCTTTCTGTTCACTTTGAGAAGGTCTTGCAATAACATAAATTGGAAAAGGCGGTTGCAAGGCACTAGAACATGACTTTTCACAAATATAAAGCCAATAACTAATTATATTAACAAAAAAGAATATCCAAATTATATCAAAACAAAATCAAACCCTTAAATTATAATAATATAATCATTTCCAGCTGATAAATGAATAACAATGATATATAGTATGATTATTTAAATTGCAATTTATTCTATTCATTTACTTGGTGTTTTAAAAGATTTTCTGGATAGAAACTAGTATTTTAAGCCATATTACTGAAAATTAATTACAATAAAAATTATAAAACATTAAAACATGGACAAAGTAAATGATTATGCAGAATACAATTTTAGCAATTAAACATAACCTCAAATTTATAGAAAAGACTATGTTGGCTTTCAAGAGAAAAATAATGAAAGCAAAAGTTGGTTGGAAATACCATAATATCCTTCAAAATATCAAGGATAATGAATATCCTTCATTAAAGTTATTAATGAATTATAAATTTAAAGTACCATTAATATGAAAAAATTTGTATTTTGTAGTATAACTGTCTAGCCATCACCTCCTCCCTGAAATTTAACTTCTCCTCCACTCCAAAACATGTCCTAAGGCAAGTTGTCTGATGAATTCTCCTCTAAAAATCTGGCTAGTCTTTGGCTCTCCACTGAAATTATTCCTTCCCCCAATGCTCACCCTCACTGATGCAAAAGCTTTCCTTTGCAAGAGTCTTTCTTTGATTCCTTTCTTTTTTCATTGCAGCAGCACACAACCAGTTTGTATCAAGAGACATCGAGAAATGTCAGTAGGTACTTTTTTTTTCTTAATTATACTTAAAGTTCTGGGATACATGTACAGAAAGTGCAGGCTTGTTACATAGGTATACACGTACCATGATGGTTGGCTACATCCATCAACCAGTCATCTACATTAAGTATTTCTCCTAATGCTATCCCTCCCCTAGCCCTGCACCCCCTGACAGGCCCTGGTGTGTGACGTTCCCCTCCCTGTGTCCATGTGTTCTCATTGTTCAACTCCCACTTCTGAGTGAGAACATGCAGTGTTTGATTTTCTGTTCTTGTGTTAGTTTGCTGAGAATGATGGTTTCCAGCTTTATCCATGTCCCTGCAAAGAACATGAACGCATCCTTTTTTATGGCTGCATAGTATTCCATGGTGCGTATGTGCCACATTTTGTTTATTCAGTCTATCATTGATGGGCATTTGAGTTGGTTCCAAGTATTTGCTATTGTGAACAGTGCTGCAATAAACATACGTGTGCATGTGTCTTTATAGTAGAATGTTTATAATCCTTTGAGTATATATCCAGTAATGGGATTGCTGGGTCAGATGGTATTTCTGTTTCTAGATCTTTGAGGAATCGCCACACTGTCTTCCACAACGGTTCAACTAATTTATACTCCCACCAACAGTGTAAAAGCATTCCTATTTCTCCACATCCTCTCCAGCATCTGTTGTTTCCTGACTTTTTAATGATTGCCATTCTAACTGGCATGAAATGGTATCTCATTGTGGTAAAAGACATACTTTTTAAAGTGCCCTTTATTCTATATTTATATTCATTTGGTTCAAAAGATTACCACATTTGTCTATGGGAAATCTTAAGGAAAAGTTTGAAATTATAAAGTCAACCTTGTAAGTTACAAATAAGCAAAATGAGCCCTTTCACAGAAGCAACAGTTAAGTATGAATTACATCTCCACTCTTGTATTCTTCTTCTTATCCTATTTTTATTTGCCATCCTTTTCCAACCCATTTCCTCTGCTTTGTTCTACCATGCCTTAAACACCAAATAAATGCCATGGCCATAAAGAGATAATTGAATGGAATAAATACTGGCCTTCAAAAATTTAACTATGAAGAGAGAAGAGCATATCAGTCATGGAAAATGAAAACCTTCTGTCTGTACCAGCAATCAGGACAGCTCAATTACACTGAGATGAAAATTTTGATTCACCTCATTCAGGAGGTCTCTTCTGTACACTTACTTTAAATGTGAAAGTTCAAAATAGGATATAGCAACATGAATCTCACTTCTAATAAGCCATGAAAGTAGTTTGGACAAAAATGCATTGTGAGCTTCTCTTCCTCTGCTCATCATTTAATATCAGTCTTTTCCCAATTCTCATCTACCTTTTCTTTTTCTTATCACTGTGTACACTGGCTGCTACTTCTCAGCTTTCTGACCATGTTTTCTACCTCTCCCGATCTCAAAGTGTTTGTGAGCACCTTTTTTTTTTCTTTCTCTCTTTTCCCCTTTTATTCTCTTCCCTTTCCCTCTCAACTCTTCATTAATTCACTAGGTGGTCTTACTCAGACTCATGATCTTGAATATCATCTATATGCTGACAACTCATAGATTTTTATCTACAGTTCCCATGTCTCCCACGAACTCCCTGAATTTGTCCATTTGCCTTGATCATGCCATTTGTTTCTCAAACACAATTATGAAATTTAATAATTTATCAACTGAACTCCTTATTAACAAGCCCCCCACCAAAGAAAACAAAACAAAACAAACAAGTACCCATCTGCTCTTTTTCAATTCACTAATTTGGACTAACCACAAATGTTGCGATCATCCTTGATTCCTCTTTATCTCCGACACACTCACATCAAGCTATCAAAAATTAACAAAACCTTTGAAATGCACCCAGAATTGATAAAACTTCATACCACTTCCACTGCATCCAGCCTAGTTCAAGCTCCTATCATTTCTTCCCTGGACTTTCATAATACCTTTCTATCTATTTTTTTTCCATTTTCCCCTTTCCATTCCCTTCAAAATATTTTGCACAGAGCAGCCAAAATAAACCTTTTAAAACTTATTGCACTCCAGCCTGGGCAACAAGAGCAAAACTCTGTCTCAAAAAACAAAACAAAACAAAACAAACAAAAAACCTTAAACCACATCATGTTGATTTCCTTTTCTAAGGCCTCCAAGGACTTCCTGTCTTGTTTAGAATACAATCTGTACATAAACTGTCCAGTTGCTACCCTGAAGACTCTGACTTTCATACTATTATGCCCTTTGCTCACTCTGCTCCAGACACACTGGTATCCTTGCTAAATCTCAGAGAAAGCACACTTCCATCTTAACACCATCACACATACTGTTCCCTCTATCTAGAATCTCTCAAATACACAAAGCTTGCTCCTTTACCTCTTTAAGATCTCTTTAATAATGTTCCTCATAATAGAAGTCTAAAAACTTTTAGAGATATGCTTGATTTGTCCTGGGCACCCCTCCATCCAAACCTTCCCCATGTCTTGTCAATACTGCTTCCTTAGTCTTTGCTATATTCATTACTCTACATTACTGTAACTACTGCCTCACTCTCAGGTCTTATCTCTTGCCGGCTTATCAGAGTAACCTACTAAGTGAATACCCAATATTAATTCTTAAAGTTTAGCCCAGATCAATCCTTTTTACTGCTGTTATTCTAACCTTATAAAATTCAAACTTGATTATATCATTCTCTGCTAAAAATCTCTTTAATGGCTCACCTTTCTAAAACAATTAATAGGTCAAAAGTGAGGATGGGGTCTTACAGCTCCACCCTTTAGGTTTCCTGCTCCTTTTCTCCTTAATTGGTATCCCTAAGGAGATTTCTTGGGTCCTATAAGGGCTCTCCTTCTGTATAGGCATCCTGTGCTCCAGCTGGGCCAAAGCACTAAGACCACATGCTTTTGTAGGACTAGATCATAAGCTCTAGGAAGGTAAAGATCATTTCAGTTTTATTCATTCATGTGTCCCTAGTTATTGGCTTACTCTACCTCACAACTAGCTGCTAACAAACAATTGCTAAATGAATGAATGACTCTACACTTTTGGACTGGATGATCCCTCTGCCAGGGAAAGCTTTTTTCCTTCCCACTCTTCCTCTCCTTTTGTATATTTCTCAAACCTACTCATCTTTCAGGACTAAGCTTGAGTTTCACTTTCACTGTAGTCTCCTGACTTTTTTCCAAGAGGAAAAAAGTTGTGCTTGTTATTTCATAGCCAATCCACTATCTATCACATTTAAATTAACACTTTAATTATTAAATAAAACATGTTTTTTAAAAAGTATGTATGCTTTAAGAGTGAGAAATATGTCCTATTTATTCATTTTTGCATTTCTATCACCTAGGACAGTTTCTGACATATAGCAAGCACTTCACGTCTTTTTGGATGAATGCTAAATGTTATCATTTGTTCTTAGGTGAAATGAACTTATATCTATCTCTGTGGCCGAGTCTTCTAGGGGAGTACTCAATATATACTGCCTCCTTCTTCCTTACTAACAAACATGACTTTATTAGAGAAGATAATGTGTACTGGTGAAAACTAATTTCTCTCTCCCTCAAAGTTAGAGGTATCTATGGAACATAGTTTTAATAGATGACACATCAGCAAAAGTCTACAGGGGAGTTTACTTTCCTGAGGCAGGCATTCTTCAGCCCTGTAGCCTTTTCCTTATTTCTGCATGTATTGGGACATAGTCCCCACTATCTTGTGACTATAAAGGACAAGCCAATATTATTACCAAAACTTCAGCTGTGACATCCTTCAGTCATTGAGTCAATGCCAGCAAGCAATGACTTCCAGACTTTTCAATTTTTTGTGAAAAAGTTAATTTCCTAATTTGTTTATTTCTCAGTTTTTAACATCTCATTATCCTTGAGATGAGGAATATATTTACAGATCCAAGATCCAGTTCAATTTCAACTTTTGGTCAAATAAAATAAGTATCATCACTCTATGTACACAATGGTGAAATTGCATCCTGGAAAACACATCATCACAATTATGAATAAGTAAGTAGTTGTCACTGCAACATTATTTAGAATAGCTTCACTTCTACTTGCTAAGATGGCTTTAAGGAAATTAATGGAGAATTTTAGACTCCTGACAAGAAAGAAATCAGGTAGAATAGATAGATTTTCCATTTTGTCTAATTAGATACACGGCTTCTTAGTTATTGATACAAAAGTTTGTTTTTTGTTTATTTGGGGGTAGGGGTAAGAATCTAATTTCACAAGAATGTATTACTTCCAGGAAACCAACTGATAGTGTTTCTTTGGGTTTTAAACATCAACAGTATTTATTTTTAGAGATGAGTGGTTATTAAAGATTGTTAAATAATAGCATTAGGAAACATTTTATATTTTATCATTAACAGCTCTTTTTACTTTTAAAGGCCTACTATGAAAAATAATTCAATATTCTACAAAGATACTTACTCCTACAACAAGCAGACATACATTAGCCCACAATAAATATAGCTTATAGCTTATATATCTCCTCAAAGCTTTTCTTACATTCAATGTTCTATCATCCATTGAGGAAGTCCTAGTGAGTGCCAACCACTGAGCACTTAATCAATGAAATCAGGCCAGTTCTGGAGCCCTGAGAACTTTGAATTTCTACAATATTTGAAACAATATTATATACATTTAAATTAGGTTGCAATAAATGTGAAATATTTGGTATAACCTTTGATGTTGACATTTAAACATCTTCAAGAAATCTGACTCCATGCAATTACAAAAATAAAATTAGGAAAACATACTTTGATTATATATATATGTATATATATATATATCTCAAGGGAAAATAAATATCAAATAACTATTCAAAGAGGTGACATGAAAGTGATTAATGAAATTTGATAATCCAGGATTAAATTTTCCTGTATTAACATTTTGGTAGTACTAATATATGATTTCTGTCTTAGTTTCAATGAAAGTGTACGTACATAATTGATACAAGGGTACCATAATTAAGACTTCAGTTTTATGAAAAAATACGAAGACATTTTGGAGTTGCAAGAATTATACTAACATAAAGACAAAGTAGAAATAAGACAGGCTGGGCGCGGTGGCTCATGCTTGTAATCCCAGCACTTTGGGAGGCCGAGGCGGGAGGATCAAGAGGTCAGGAAATCGAGACCACGGTGAAACCCCGTCTCTACTAAAAAATACAAAACATTAGCCGGGCGTGGTGGCGGGCACCTGTAGTCCCAGCTACTCGGACAGGCTGAGGCAGGAGAATGGCGTGAACCCGGGAGGCGGAGCTTGCAGTGAGCCGAGATTGCGCCACTGCACTCCAGCCTGGGCGACAGAGCGAGACTCCGTCTCAAAAAAAAAAAAAAAAAGAAATAAGACAAACAAAAAAGGCAGAAAACTTAGGTCAGAATCGCGTAATCTTGCCAAAGTTCATATAGCAATGTATAAGTAACTGATCTTGATTAATTGGTAAATTGCTCAATGTCATTGTTCATGTCTCCCTAGTATGAATAAACAATAATCATTACTGTTTTCTTGTACATATATTTGTTCATTCACTAAGCAAGTATTTATTGAGCATCTGCCAAGTGCTACATAGTTTTGTAGGTACTGATCTGACTGGTATTAGATTTTTTTGGTTGTTTTTTAATGTGGGAGTGGAAGTAGAAAAGATAAAAACGTTGGTCATTTTAAGGTGTTTCAAAGAGCTAAAAATGGCAAATAGTACATATAAAGACATGTTCAAGAAACAGTACACTACAAAAAAGTAAGTAGAATGAGATTGCTGGAGTTTGGAACCAGCATGGAAATATACAGCAGGTCAACTACTATGTTCCCAACTACCCTCCCCTTATACATAAAATACATAACTTTCACATAACAGCATTTTTATCAATTAAAGAGAGGTGTAACTGTAGACTCCTTCTGAACATACAAAAACCCTATAGATCACATAACAGAATATCTACCTGCCATCTATGACGTGGTTTTAAAAATGGTAGAAATGAAGACCCCCCAAAAGAAGTTGTAACAGGTTGGTAAGGGCTTTCTAGTTTTGTTCTGAAATCAATCAGACAGCACAAAAACTTTTGTGTTGATTTTTTTTTTGAACAGTGATTATCCTAACTTCACCTATTATTTAATCTCTAAATACTGCTAAAATAATTTATAAAATTGATAGATAAATATGCATATAAAATTAAACCTCTCTGCATTAAAATAATTAAAAGGAATGAGTGCAAATAATCACAGAAAATAATGAAAAGCCTGACATTTTAAAGGTAATTCGGTTTCATTAATTTCAAGTACATATAGCAACTTGAACACTTATGCTAAGTGTTGCCAAGTAGAAATCCTGCTGACCTGTCTTAATTAACAGAAAAGAATAATTTGTAATTAGCACATTATTTATATGAGAATGAGTGCTCCTACATTAGTTCAAGTGTTTGAAAACAATTTGATTCCTTAAATCCTTCCCCCTATAATCTTGATTTAATGAGTAACTTGTTTAATTAATCTGAGATTTATCATATAAATTAGTGAGGTTTTATTCCAAAAAAAGAAACAGAGACAACAAAGGGAAATAGAGAAATGAGAAGTCAGAACTATGTTTGAGGATATGTATATACAAAAATCTAAATGCATGATTTGAATTGATAAGTAACCAACTAATGGTTAAAACAAATCAGTAATTTTTTAATTAAAAGCAGTCAAACTAATTGTGTCTGGAGACTTAGTAGTTCAGGTTGTTCTAGTGAAAAAAACACTAAAGTCAAGGCTGAGTGAGATCCTGAGCATTTTAAAAATCTAATACCAATGCTTTTAACTGAGTCATTTCATCTCTATGTGATAGGGAAAAGAAAGGGTCACAAAGAGGTCATGATTATGTCCACATGATTCCAAACATCTGGATGAAACCTGAAAAATCTATCCACATATTTTATACAGAAAACATCTGTCTATGTGCATAATTTGCTTAGTTTTCATACAGATGCTTATCATGCTGACATGACATTCTCTGCATGACTCTTTTTCTCTTTTGGGTGAATATTGATACAGCCTCTTCTCTTCTCAAATATTTTAATAGGTAAACCATAAATATAAAAGATGAAATGTATTATAAACACTTTATATAACTTTAGTAAATTTTACTTAAAAATTAGTAAAATATACTGGATCTATTTATAATGTCAACATCAAGGAGCAGAAACAACATCAGCTAAATGTGGTACATCAGTATAATTATGGAATTGTACTTACTATACAAATGTTGCTGGGAGTATAATCTGCGTAAGTATAGGTGAAAGGCAGATACTATCATCATGGCTCAACATTCTCTTGAGAAATTTAAGTGAAAGAAATGTATAAATGTTCATTGTAAGTAGGGCAAATGGAGAGAAAAAAGTAATAAAAGATTCTGAATAACTGCTTAAAATTATCAATATAACATTTAATGTAGAGTACAGACTGTAAGATTTTGACAAGTAAATTAGAAAAACATAGAAATTGAATTGATTTTTAGATTATAGTAAAAATTAACTCTGTAGCTTTTAAATTAACCTGTGTGAAAAATTATCAAAACATATATTTGCAAAAACTGTGCAATCGCTTTCAAAATATTTTTCCAATATTTTATTTTTATGTACTACCTAGCCATCATATTTGGCATTTGAACTTCCATAAGTTGTATTGTCTACATTTTTCTTAATGCTTGTTAGAAATATATGGTCTTTAATGAACATTATTATTTATCTACAAATCAATAAAAGTAAAATTTATTTATATTAAATTTTAATATAATTTTAACTATATTAAAATTAGGCTACTAAACAGAGAAGCAGCAATATTTTATTAAGGAACCAATGGGGACAAAAAGAGCATAGGCTATTTATTAATAAAATCAACCAGAAGAATAAAATAATGTGAAAGTTGATACTGAGGTCCAGATTGGGGGAAAAAGTAAACAACTTTCAACAGCAGGTAAAAGGTGGATTAATTTAGCTTATTTTAACTTAAAAGACAAAGTTCCAACAAAATAAATTATATTAAATAATTATATTAAATAATAATTCCAACAAAATAAATTATATTAAAACAAGAATGAAATATAAAATTAGATATAATAAATGTATCCTTGATGTTGATAGAGCATGATATCCAAAAATAGGCTACTTTTAATATTTTTATATCAAGATTTATTAGAGAATAGATGCCCATTACCCTAAAATCAGGATGATTGATCTTGGCTTTGCCATTAGTGTGGTTTAGCCATTGTCATCCTTAGATGGCACTGGTCTACTCTAATGTCTGAGTTTCCACAAGTGTTCAGATGGTAATACAATAAAAAAATTTTAAAATCTTTATGATATATATTCCTAAGTTAACTTATTTTCAAAAATCAAATGAAGGTACTATTTTGTCAGGTCAAATTTGCTGTCACTTGAACCAAAAAAAAGATAAAAAAATGTATAAAAAATAGCAGACTGACTCAGGATATATTTTGCTTGAGGAGAAAGGGGATCCAATAACTTCACAGAAAGAATAAACTAAAACAAAAAGAAGCACAATGGTTTTTCTGTGTGCTACTTTCGGCTGTGCCATGCCTGAGCAGAGGAAAAGAGTTTCACTCCTGTTGTTTATTGATTTTCTAGATTAAGAATCCCAGTGAGAGAATTGTAACAGACAACCATAAAATTATTTTTGGTGTGCTTATTTGCCTTTCCCTTGCATCTATTTGGCCTGTGCCTGTAGACAATTATGCGTTCTAGCCTAGACTCAGGTGCTAATAATGAAGGACAAATAGAATCATATGTGTAAACTTCCCCTTCTGATGAAAATTTATATTAACTTTCTGCCACTGTAAACAGAACTGCATAGCTCAGTGTCCCTGATGAATTGGTGATGAATTCAGTCATTTATATCCCAGGAATCTGTGCATTTATGGGAAAAGATGAAAACCGTCTGTATTGTGTAACCTTGCACTTTTTGAGTAAGAAAAAGAAAACATCAGCCTGTTTAGTTCATCACTTAAAGTGTGTAAATTTCAACTCAAATACCAGATTTCTGCATGACTCTGTCAGTCTTCACTTTGGGGATCTGTGCCAATATAAACAAGCCAAACAGTGAAGAGTGCCATGTTATCGCTACAACTGTGAACTTATACACTTTCAGCCTTCCATAAAAATTGTTATGAATATCTTTACAATACAACAGAATCTTTGTTATATACTGAAACTGGACAGTTTGACAGTTTGGCAGCTCTGTTGGAGAACAAAGTAATTTGGGATAGATAAGAACATGGCTAGTGTTTTTTCTGAAACTAAAAACATTCCACCCTACTTTTAAAACTATACTTCCAAAACACTGTCAGTTTCTTTTCTAACTAAACTTAGCTAGGTTAATGAATGCAAAGATATGGAATATTAATAAAAGAACAAAATTTCCCTTTTAATATAAGGCTTAACATTAGCACAGATATGCCTTAAGTATGCTGAATGACCAAAAAATTTACAATATTTACATGCAGAGGTTTATTTTAAGTGCTTTTGGTTTTGTCTTAATATAAACATTTAGGTAAATGCAGTTTTAAACCCCATACTTTAGAAATATATCGATGGCCTGAAAAATGAAACAGAAAACAAAATATAAGCCTCAATTCACAAATTATTTCTAGACACAATTAGATATGTTGGAGATTTAAGTTAAAATAAGAAAAGGCTACCAAAGCTTGTTTCCAGTTTATTAATATTAAACATTATCTACATGTAGATTTCTTTCATTACCCTAAGACTGTTATATAAATGTGTATTATAAAATTAAAGTATTTTCTCAAAATTTTCCATATCCTTACAAGATTTTAAGTTAAAAGATCAATTTAAAAATAATTATGAATTTCACTATTTTAATCTCATGAGAAAAGCAGAGATTGTGTTTTACTAAAATATTGGAAAATATAGTTAAGATAATGTATATTTTATTTTTACTTTAACACTTAAATGTAACTGGATATATTTGCTTTCTATTTGAAAAGAAAACGTCTTTCAAGTCCATGTTTCACAGCTTCAAGGTTGCACACCTTTTCATGATACACTTTATCTCAAAGTTGTCTGTGGCTGTTCCTATCACTCTGTGTGCATGACCTTTTAGTAAGCTGAAGAAGATACAGTTATCTTCTTTTCTGACATGCAACATCTATCAATCAACATGTTTTCATGTAATTTATTCAAGGCAAATAGCAGCTCCTAAGGCTAGTGAACCGCAGCACTATCCCAGTGATTTTGATTAAGAAATGATGTGCACAGCTTAGGTGAGAAATGAAAACCGCACTGGAGTATTGATAAAGATGTATCAAAAACAATAAAATTGAACCAAAGTAAAAAATGAATATTTGGAAAAATGAATATATAGGCTTGGCATAACTAACCTTAATAACCTTGCTTAAAATCTATTCTAATAAATTGGAGGATGTTTAAATTGATGAACTTCTAATGATACCAATTTAGTTTACCTTTAGTCTCTGAGGCAAGCATCTGTAGTTCTGTTGGGTTAATTCACATTTTTCTCATTGAATCAAGAATGTAAATTAAGACAAAATGATTCTTTTTCAATTTCATGCTGAAGTAGCTCAAGTTAGTGGATGTAATTTCTCCTAACGAGAAAAATTTATCACTGTAAAGCTCACTCAGTCACCTCTTGTAGTGAGTTGTGATATGCATTTATAGAATAGAATGGATAAAAAGACTGATAAATGTGATAAACGAACAGGCCCTACTTTAAGAACAGATAGGCACAATTAAATTAGTTTCAACAATTCCCCATCTTTATTCTGGCTTAAAACATCTCTGCATTAATTTCACTATTACGCATCATAATTACTTTCTATGTGAAAAAATGCTGTTTGTTCGTCTTTCTCTATGGTAGCAAAACCTCTACTACAAGCAGTAAAGAGGCTTATGGTCCAGCCCTGATTCTACCACTAAAGAGCTGTATTACTTTGGGCAAGTAGTCTTAGACACCTCAACTTATTAATCTAATCCCTCAAATCTCTGTATCCCTAAGGTTCTTTGAATCTGAATGCTTAATGCTGTGGATAATGATATTTCTCAAAAGAAAAACCTACTTTTTCTCTGTAGATTTTAAATGTAGATAACATATAAAATATAAATGAAGAATACATAATCTAAAAGGAATGGGTTGTATATATTAATATAAGTATACATAATATTTTAAAAGTAAATACACAATTTTAAATAGCAGTAAAGACTTCAAGCCCCATGAAACAATGCAATAAGTACTTAGACATCTAGGTTAAGCGACATAAATTCTCACCTTGGTTCTGCCATTAACTAGCCTCACTGACCATGAGAAAATCCTTGAGCCACTATAAGTTTCACTTTCTCATTTTGACAAGAGTATCTTTATTGACATTACTTTTTTTTTTTTTTTTTTGAGACGGAGTCTTGCTCTGTCGCCCAGACTGGAGGGCAGTTGCGTGATCTTGGCTCACTGCAAGCTCCGCCTCCCGGGTTCACGCCATTCTCCTGCCTCAGCCTCCCTAGTAGCTGGGACTACAGGTGCCCGCCACCACGCCCGGCTAATTTTTTTGTATTTTTAGTGGAGACGGGGTTTCACCGTGTTAGCCAGGATGGTCTGGATCTCCTGACCTCGTGATCCGCCCGCCTCGGCCTCCCAAAGTGTTGGGATTACAGGCGTGAGCCACTGCGCCCAGCCGACATTACATTTTTGATTCCATTTTATTAACCCTAAACTATATTAATCCTTTTGAATTCTATTTCTTGGCAAAATTTGGTATAGTTCAGCATCTTCTGTAGGCACATAAGTTTTAATGTTATTTGTTAATTAAGCAATCCTTCAACTTGTCGTTAAAAAGAAACTTAAAATGACCATTACATCGCACAAGTAAGAAGGTAAGTTAAATGTGTTTTTATTTAAAAAGTAAAAAACCAACAGAAAAACGTTTTAGAATCAGAACAGTCACATCATTAAGTGTTATATATTTGCTAGAGGTTAGCCACAAATTTAATGCTAAGCTTTCTAACAGCTGGTATGAAGAGAAAATCATAATTAAATTACAAGGTTCATTGTGTAAGATGAAAGGAAGTAAGTTGCTCACAAACAGAACTATTCCTAACAGTGAAATCTGAGTTATATTTTTACCCCAATGGGATCTTAGTTAGAAAACACTGGAAAAGATACTGAATGACATCCCTAAAACATTCTTAAACAAAGTAGCCAATTAAGTATTTTTAAAACTATAATGCTCCTAAATTTAGGCTACAGATATTAAGCAATTTTATATAGATCCATTATAATGGTGGTAGAGTTATGAGGCTATCAGCAATAACCCTGTACTTAATTAATAAAAGTTAGATTTTAGAGGATTTAATGAAGTGTGTATACTGCATGCAATCCTCCATAATCACTCTCGGACAAGCTTTTCATAGGTATTGAGCAAAAGTGAACTGGATCTCATGACTCCTCATAAGTTGCAGTAGTTCATTTCTTCTAGGCCAGTGGTTCTCAAACTTGAGCATGCATCAGAATTACCTGCAGGGTAATTGCTGAGCTCCAACCCCAGGGTTTCTGATTCAGTAGGTCTAGGGAGTGGCCTGAGAATGTGCATTTCTAACAAGTTCCCGGTGACGCTGTTGCTGCTGGTCCACGACTCACACTTTTGAGAATCGCTCTTCTAGGTCATCAGTTAAGTATAGATCCAAAGACTTTAACAAATAACCTGGGTGTAAGAGACAACATCCTCCTGAGGAAAGAAAGATGCCCAACAAGGACAGTGAAAATGAAACAAAGCCAACCACCCAACATGAAATCATCCTGATATATGCCCCCCAAAAAAATTATTTGTAAAGTATGCCTATAAAATTAAATAAGATGCTGCTGAATAGCTTATAATTTCTAACCAGTTAAAAATGTGGATTATTAACTAAAATGCTTCTTTTGGTATAAGAATATTTTTCTGTTATTAGATAGTTACCTATTAAGATAACTTATAGTTTGTGATAATATGATGCCATCCTCATATAAACAGACTATTAATATTCTGTTCCCAGTTACTAAATGTTGCTTCAGTGTTGTTCCTCAATCTGACCTTATATGGCTCTTTAAAGTTAATAGTTTCCTATTTTGCAGTGTTTGTATTGCACTTAACCAGGCTGTATTGTAATTACTTTTTCCATATATATTTTGCTTAGATGATTACCTTCCTAAACAAGGAAAGACTGCATTTTCCTTTGCAGTTCCCCTGCCTAGAATGGGTAGTCAATAAATATTTATTAAAATGATCTGAACAAGAGGTGTAAATGTTTTTAAGTATATTAAGTAAGTCCAAACCATTGTGGAGTTCATCTAAGGATAGAAACTAAACAGAGTAAATGAAATGTTTACACTTCCTGATGGTTATTTTTAAATTTATAAACATAAGTTATATTTGCAGCCTTTTCCTCCCATTATTAAAAACAAAGCTAAGTGAACCAAATTTAAGAAAGAAAACCTCTATATTAACTAAGCAACAGATTCTGAGAGGTGGTAATTAAGATTTATAATCATTTCATAAGTCGAAAACATTTCAGTACCATAGATAATAGTGGATGTTTCAGAGAATAAAATACAGGACTTGGAGACAAATAGATAAAAATTCAAGTCAACCTGTAGTCATTCAGTTTCTGTAGGCGTTTATTGTACAGTGCTAAGCTTTTTAATATGAATCTCATCATCTATAAGTGGAGATAATATTGTCCTCATCTTATTCCAAAGGATCATTCTTAGGATAATATGAAATGATGAACATAAACGTCATTTGAACACTATACAATTGTTCTCTTACTTTAGAAGAAAATATACTTTAAAGCATGTGGTCTTCAGTAAAATATATTAATACCTCTTGGTCACTATTAAACTATCTAAATGCAACTTTTATTTATTTATTTATTTATTTTTTAGATGGAGTCTTGCTCTTTCACCCAGGCTGGAGTGTAGTGGCACGGTCTCAGCTCACTGCAACCTCCGCCTCCTGGGTTCAGGTGATTCTCCTGCCTCAGCCTCCGTAGTAGCTGGGATTACAGATGCGCACCATCACGACTGGCTAATTTTTTTTATTTTTAGTAGAGATGGATTTTCGCCATGTTGGCCAGTATGGTCTCAAACTCCTGACCTCAGGTGATCCTGGTGCCTCGGCCTCTCAAAGTGCTCGGATTACAAGCGTGAACCAGCATGCCTGGCCCAAATGCAACTTTTAAAAGTGACCTTTATATATTTTCTTAAATATATGTATTCGACCCCAAAATTTTAAAAATAACTTTCTCCAGTCTTAGAATAAAATGTAAACACAATAGGAAAGATGAAAGCTGTTATTGGGCACACAATTAATTTAGCAAAATTTAAACTCCGCTACTGTGCTACTAGCAACATTATTTTACTATGAGTGTGTAAGTAGTCTAGATTACATCACTGTCAATACATAATTATTTTGTACAGTTTGAAATTTACCTATCAACTTTGAACTCATAGTCTGAGTAAGCCATTGACTTTCTTTGATCCATTGAATTCTGCTAGATTCCATGGTATTTAAATAAGTATTACTACCTATATACAACTTTGCACCACCTCCAATACATATGAACACGTGTAAATTCAGTGTGGTTAGTACAGCAAATTAACAAATATTTAATAAGTCCACTGAGCTGGACTGGATATTATTGGACACTAAATAAATGTGAAACAGTACAAAACCTTCAAGAAATTAAAAATTTAGGTAAATACTACATATATACCTGAACAGTGAAATAGCAATTTAATATATAAATAACAGTACAAGAAGGAGATAAATGGTTATAAGATCATTCAATAATATATTTCTTTTAGCTTTAGTAACTTTAGGTCTTAAGATGAACCTTCTATACATTTGCTGAAGTTGTGGGTAGGAACTAGTTCAATGTATGATTGTATACTTACATCTTAAAACTCAATTCTATACTTCTGAATCAACTAGTAATTTATGATTATTTTCTTTTGTTCATCAGTTTCTGAAAGTTTTCCAAACATTAATTGTTCTCTCTGCCTTTTTGCTAGTTTTATCAGTAAATATGTTAACTTCTGTTAATTAAAAAGAAATGCCAGAGTACTCAATGAACACATAATTCATTGATTGGCATATTCTAGTTTCTACTTTGAGTATTTCATCCTTACAAGTCTAATTTAATTAGATTTTAATTTTTTGTGAATAATTTCTTAAAAATTGGAAGACATCAACTGAAGCATGTACAATTAATATTTTTCCCCACAGCGGAATGAACCATAGTATTATGTTAGTAGTAAATTCTGCCACATTTATAGTTCTTTATGATAAACAGAAGTTAATGTTTATCCTTTCATAAGCATAAATATTATCATTTTTCTTTTTCAAAACAGTAGCTATTAATAAGGACACAGTCATACTAGGATTATTATAGATTTTTTTCTAAGAAGTAAATCAATAAATATTTATTTTACAAAATGAATTCACCACTTTTGCTATTCAACTCCATTGACATATATTTAATCTAAAGGAAGTGTATCCTGCCAGAGTCACACGTAAGATTGGTTTATATGAGGACAGTCTCTAAACCTGCTCTATGATATTTAATTTGGCTAAAGAAAAAAAATGTTTTGGCAACTAAAATTCTACTTTAGCTAACAAATAAACATTTATTATCTAGTAAATACAGAATTTATCTCCAAGTTCCAAATAACTGAGTAATCAGTTAGGTAAAAGCAAACACTACACAGAAAATAAAAATGTGGCCGGGCATGGTTGCTTTTGCCTGTAATCCCAGCACTGTGGGAGGCTGAGGTGGGCAGATCACCTGAGGTCAGGAGTTCGAGATTAGCCTGGCCAACATGGCGAAACCCTGTCTCTACTAAAAATAAAAAAAAATAGCGGAGCATAGTGGCACATGCCTGTAATCCCAGCTGCTGGGAAGGCTGAGGCAAGAGAATTGCTTGAACATGGGAGGCAGAGGTTGCAGTGAGCTGAGATTGCACCATTGCACTCCAGCCTGGGCAACAAGGGTGAAACTCCATCTCAACAACAACAACAACAAAAAAAAAAAAAAAAAAAAAAGAGAGAGCGAGAGAACGAAAAAACAAAGAAAAGAAGAAAATAAAAATGTATCAAAGTTGCTGAAAGTCTGAAAAATTTTTTGGTTGAGAAAATACATTACAGCAGTTACTATAATACTTGGAATTCTATTGAAAATCTTAAATATTAATATAAACAAATATTTTAATGAAAATACTATATTTGGTGTTTTCTGCAGAACCTTGCAATTGCAATGAAGCATATCTTGGAACAGACTGTGATTTAAGGACTGCAGGAGATATACAAGCCTCTGGACCCACATGCTGACCTGAAGACAACCAATACATTCTAGTGCACATCAAGTTTAACTTTGATCAAGTATTCATAAAAGCTCCAGGCTTGTTAGATTTTACAGTTTGTGTATGTGGTAAGGGGTAAAGTAAGAAATGAAAACTTTCATGCCCTCTGTGTAGTAGATATAATTGACCGTGTATGTAATGCTACCTTCTCACAAAGAACTTCATGAGAATGGTGAACATTACTGTGTTGACAAAACCATGCCACCTGTCATTATTAGAATGAAAAGGTGAATGTTTCAAAAATGTAAGCAATGAAAAATAAAGTAAAACAAAACTGACAGAGCCTTTGTTAAATGGCAGAATTTTAAGAGAAGTTAAGCATCATTCCAGGCATAATCATTTTATAGAAATATAGCAACATGTCATCAAATTTTTACCACTAGTTTTTTTCATATAAATTTCAGTGGCATGAGTCTTTGTTAAAAGAGATATTAGATTGGTTTCAATTTTTAAAATTATTCCAGAATTTGCAATATTATTAATTTTATATAAATAACTCTGAGGGCAAATATATCTTCCATTGTATTTTAAATGTTCTGATATTCTAGAAAATATGGATTTTTATTATCATCTTCTTTCTAGTAATTTCTAGTGGTCTGAGAAAACTTGGTCCAGATTACTTTAGTTTTCAATGTTTATTCCACAGTTTTCTTGGGTGCTGGCCAAGGATAAAAAGAGAAATATTGTTTCAGCAGGTCATGGTGGCATGCATTTGTAATCCCAGCTACTTGGGAAGCCGAAGTGGGAAGACTGCTTGAGCCTAGGATTTGGGAGGCCAGCCTGGACAACATAGCAAGGCTCTATCTCATAAACATACAAACAAAAAATGGAGGAAGAAATATTGGTTCAACAGTATCATAGTCTGAATTTGAAGCAAAAATTGTGGTGGTACTGAACTGCAACTTAGGAGTAATTTCAAGGCAGTTTCTTTTCAAATTATGTTATGAATATTCTAAGTATCAATACTTTAAGTTTTTATAAAGTTCTACTTTTTATCACTTTGGGCAAAATGTCACTTAAACTTTACTTTGTTATTGCAACATCAATTTGGTAAAATATGTATATCTCTTGACATTTAAAAAAATTAATAATTAAAAAGTTACCTCTAATTGTCTAAAAATAATCCTCTGGTATTCAGAAATATGTTAATTCAAAAAACCCTGATTCCGACAGCACAGAAAGAAGAACTGTTGACATTAGAATTATAGAACAAGTTTTCTGTGAATTAAAGACAAATAATAATATTTAATTCTATTAGATAATTTCTTCTTATGGTAACATCCTGCCACAAAAGACTACTTTTACAATCTCCATTTCTTCACAAAAAGAAGAAAAAAAAAGGCTACATTGTCCCAAAGTATCTCCACGATGCAGAAAGCATCCACAAAGTAGAAGGGCACAAATCTATTAAAGATGCTTTGTTTGCATATAACTTTTCAGTTTCCTTTAGTAAATCCACTTGTGTGTAAGAGTGTGTGTGTATGTGAGAGAGACAGAATGAGAGAGAGAGACTATGTGTGTGTGGGTGCGTGTGAGATAAAGTTTTTCTGGGTAATTATTTTCTCTCTGTATAAATGTACTTAGTGTTTTGTACGTAAATGACATTGATCTATGTGCACTTCTAATAGTCTTTTTTAGAGCAATTTTAGGAGCACAGCGCTATTGAGTGAAAGGTACAGATTTTTCATATACCTCCTGCCTTCACAAAGTGATACGTTTGTTATAAATTCTGAGCCCATATTGAAATATCATTCTCACCCAAAGTCCACAGTTTATATTAGGGTTTTCTCTTGCTGTTTTACATTCTATGAGTTTGGAAAGAGTCAAGATCCATCAGTGTGCCGTATTCAGGAAACCCATCTCACGTGCAGAGACAGACATAGGCTCAAAATAAAGGGATGGAGGAAGATCCACCAAGCAAATGGAAAACAAAAGAAGGCAGTGGTTGCAATCCTAGTCCCTGATAAAACAGACTTTAAACCAACAAAGATCAAAAGAGTCAAAGAAGGCCATTACATAATGGTAAAGGGATCAATTCAACAAGAAGAGCTAACTATCCTAAATATATATGCACCCAATACAGGAGCACCCAGATTCGTAAAGCAAGCCCTTAGAGACCTACAAAGAGACTCAGACCCCCACACAATAATAATGGGAGACTTTAACACCCCACTGTCAACATTAGACAGGCCAACAAGACAGAAAGTTAACAAGGATATCCAGGAATTGAACTCGGCTCTGCACCAAGCAGACTTAATAGACATCTACAGAACTCTCCACCACAAATCAACAGAATATACATTCTTTTCAGCACCACATCACAACTATTTCAAAACTGACCACATAGTTGGAAGTAAAGCACTCCTCAGCAAACGTAAAAGAACAGAAATTATAACAAACTGTCTCTCAGACAACAATGCAATCGAACTAGAACTCAGGATTAAGAAACTCACTCAAAACCACTCAACTACATGGAAACTGAACAACCTGCTCCTGAATGACTACTGGGTACATAACGAAATGAAGGCAAAAATAAGGATGTTCTTTGACACCAACGAGAACAAAGACACAACATACCAGAATCTCTGGGACACATTTAAAGCAGTGTGGGGAGGGAAATTTATAACAGTAAATGCCCACAAGAGAAAGCAGGAAAGATCTAAAATTGACACCCTAACATCACAATTAAAAGAACTAGAGAAGCAAGAGCAAACACATCAAAAAGCTAGCAGAAGGCAAGAAATAACTAAGATCAGAGCAGAACTGAAGGAAATAGAGACACAAAAAACCCTTCAAAAAATCGATGAATCCAGGAGCTGGATTTTTGAAAAGACCAACAAAATTGATAGACCGCTAGCAAGACTAATAAAGAAGAAAAGAGAGAAGAATCAAATAGACGCAATAAAAAATGATAAAGGGGATATCACCACTGATCCCACAGAAATACAAACTGACACCAGAGAATACTATAAACACCTCTACGCAAATAAACTAGAAAATCTAGAAGGAATGGATAAATTCCTCGACACAACCTCCCAAGGCTAAACCAGGAAGAAGTTGAATCTCTGAATAGATGAATAACAGGCTCTGAAATTGAGGCAATAATTAATAGCTTACCAACCAAAAAAAGTCCAGGAGAGGACAGATTCACAGCCGAATTCTACCAGAGGTATAAGGAGGAGCTGGTACCATTCCTTCTGAAACTATTCTAATCAATATAAAAAGAGGGAATCCTCCCTAACTCATTTTATGAGGCCAGCATCACCCTGATACCAAAGCCTGGCAGAGACACAACCAAAAAATAGAATTTTAGACCAATATCCCTGATGAACATCGATGCAAAAATCCTAAATAAAATACTGGCAAACCGAATCCAGCAGCACATCAAAAACCTTATCCACCATGATCAAGTGGGCTTCATCCCTGGGATGCAAGGCTGGTTCCACACACGCAAATCAATAAATGGAATCCAGCATATAAACAGAACCAAAGGCAAAAACCACATGATTATCTCAATAGATGCAGAAAAGGCCTTTGACAAAATTCAACAGCCCTTCATGATAAAAACTCTCAATAAATTAGGTATTCATGGGACGTATCTCAAAATAATAGGAGCTATCTATGACAAACCCACAGCCAATATCATACTGAATGGGCAAAAACTGGAAGCATTCTCTTTGAAAACTGGCACAAGACAGGGATGCCCTCTCTTACCACTCCTATTCAACATAGTGCTGGAAGTTCTGGCCAGGGCAATCAGGCAGGAGAAGGAAATAAAGGGTATTCAATTAGGAAAAGAGGAAGTCAAATTGTCCCTGTTTGCAGATGACATGATTGTATATCTAGAAATCCCCATCGTCTCAGCCCAAAATCTCCTTAAGCTTCAGCAAAGTCTCAGGATACAAAATCAATGTGCAAAAATCACAAGCATTCTTATACACCAACAACAGACAAACAGAGAGCCAAATCATGAGTGAACTCCCATTCACAATTGCTTCAAAGAGAATAAAATACCTAGGAATCCATCTTACAAGGGACATGAAGGACCTCTTCAAGAAGAACTACAAACCACTGCTCAATGAGATAAAAGAGGATACACACAAATGGAAGAACATTCCATGCTCATGGGTAGGAAGAATCAGTATCGTGAAAATGGCCATACTGCCCAAGGTAATTTATACATTCAAAGCCATCCCCGTCAAGCTACCAATGACTTTCTTCACAAAATTGTAAAAAACTACTTTAAAGTTCATATGGATCCAAAAAAGAGCCTGCATTGCCAAGTCAATCCTATGCCAAAAGAACAAAGCTGGAGGCATCACGCTACCTGACTTCAAACTATACTGCAAGGCTACAGTAATCAAAACAGCATGGTACTGGTACCAAAACAGAGATATAGACCAATGGAACAGAACAGAGCCCTCAGAAATAATACTACACATCTACAACCGTCTGATCTTTGACAAACCTGACAAAAACAAGAAATGGGGAAAGGATTGCCTATTTAATAAATGGTGCTGGGAAAACTGGCTAGCCATATGTAGAAAGCTGAAACTGGATCCCTTCCTTACACCTTATACTAAAATTAATTCAAGATGGATTAAAGATTTAAATGTTAGACCTAAAATCATAAAAACCCTAGAAGAAAACCTAGGCAATACCATTCAGGACATAGGCATAGGCAAGGACTTCATGTCTAAAACACCAAAAGCAATGGCAACAAAAGCCAAAATTGACAAATGGGATCTAATTAAACTAAAGAGCTTCTGCACAGCAAAAGAAACTATCATCAGAGTGAACAGGCAACCTACAAAATGGGAGAAAATTTTTGCAATCTACTAATCTGACAAAGGGCTAATATCCAGAATCTACAATGAACTCAGACAAATTTAAGGGAAAAAAACAAACAACCCCATCAAAAAGTGGGCAAAGGATATGAACAGACACTTCTCAAAAGAAGACATTTATGCAGCCAAAAGACACATGAAAAAATGCTCATCATCACTGGCCATCAGAGAAATGCAAATCAAAACCACAATGAGATACCATCTCACACCAGTTAGAATGGCAGTCATTAAAAAGTCAGGAAACAACAGGTGCTGGAGATGATGTGGAGAAATAGGAACACTGTTACACTGTTGGTGGGACTGTAAACTAGTTCAACCAGTGTGGAAGTCAGTGTGGCGATTTCTCAGGGATCTAGAACTAGAAATACCATTTGACCCAGCCATCCCATTACTGCATATATACCCAAAGGATTATAAAACATGCTGCTATAAAGACACATGCATACGTATGTTTATTCACAATAGCAAAGACTTGGAACCAACCCAAATGTCCAACAATGATAGACTGGATTAAGAAAATGTGGCACATATACACCATGGAATACTATGCAGCCATAAAAAATGATGAGTTAATGTCCTTTGTAGGGACATGGATGAAGCTGGAAACCATCATTCTCAGCAAACTATCGCAAGGACAAAAAACCAAACACTGCATGTTCTCACTCATAGGTGGGAATTGAACAATGAGAACACATGGACACAGGAAGGGGAACATCACACACTGGGGCCTGTTGTGGGGTGGGGGGAGGAGAGAGGGATAGCGTTAGGAGACATACCTAATGTAAATGACGAGTTAATGGGTGCAGCACGCCAACATGGCACATGTATACATATGTAACAAACCTGCACATTGTGCACATGTACCCTAAAACTTTAATTAAAAAAAAGTGTAATGACATGCATCCACCATTAGAGTTCAGAGTATCATAGAAAGTAGTTTTACTGCCCTAAAAGTTCTCTGCGCTCTGCCTATACATCCCTACCTCCCTGAGCCCCTGACAATCACTGATCTTTTTACATCTCCATAGTTTTGCTCTTTGCAGGATGTTGTACAGTTGGAATCATACAGTATGTAGCTTTTTTAGATAAGCTTCTCTCACCTAGTAATGTGCATTTACATTTCCTCCATGTCTTTTCATAGTTCGATAGCTCATTTCATTTTAATGCTGAATAACACTCCACTGTCCATATATGCCACTATTTATCTATTGAAAGACATCTTGGTTGCTCCCATGTTTTGGGATTTATAATTAAACCTAGTATAAACATTCATGTGCAAGTTGTTGTGTGGATATAAGTTTTCAATCCTTGGGGATGCAGAGGAGCACAATTGCTGATCACATTGAATATGTTTAGTTTTGTAAGAAACTGCAAAACTGACTTCAGAAGTGGCTGTACCATTTCCGCGTTTCACCAACAAGGAACAGAAGTCCCTGTTGCTCCACATCTTTGCCAGCATTTTTTGTCAGTGTTCTGGATTTGGACCATTCTGATAGTAGATACACAGCAATATCTCATTGTTGTTTTAATTTACATTTCCTTAATGACATACAATGTGGAGCATCTTTTCATATACTTATTTGCCACCTACATATTTTATTTGGCTAAGTGTCTGTTGGGGTCTTTGGTCCATATTTTAATCAGATGGTAAATACACTTTTCATCTTTAACCTCCACCTGGTGAACTTCACAGTTGGAAATGAAGGTTTACTATCTGTATTCTTCTGGGCTTGTGGTAGGTGAAACGGGCAACAAGGTATGTGTGCCTTTCTGGTTTCTGCTACTCTCACTCCTGATACAACCTAGTGGCTTCAAGCTCTAAGAAGGGAGAAAGATTAGGAATTAATTCAAGCAGAAGAGTGGGAAATACTGGAAAGGAGGAAAAGAGAAAAGGACTAGAGACAACTTATGTAATTAAAGGGTCAAATAATAAATAAATAGAACCAATTTCAGACTACCTCTGGCTAACTCAAATATTCATGTAGTTAGATGAATTGACTATTTCCAAGCTGTAACAAAATCCTTATTGTTTTATTTCTGGTATAGTTAAAACAAATATCCAAGGTTAGAGTCTAGTTTCAAAAAAACCCAACTTATATAAATTACTGAATATTATCATCCCTCAATTACTTTTTAAAAATATTAAAATAAAAATAGAGGTGATATTTTCCATGAAAAATTAATCTTAATTACAAAAAGATATATGTCTTAAAAATGTGGTGTTATCATAGCAGTGTATAGCAGAGAGATCTTTAAATCTTGAAAAGTTTTTAACTTCTAAAATCAAGATTGATTATCATTTAGAAAGTGCCTAAAATATCACTGACAAAATAATCTGAAATAGATATAGCATCTGTTTTTGCAGGTGGAGTAACCTAATAAAATCTTAGAGCACACAGTGGGTTTTATTCTTTATTTTTTCCTATCAATCCTTTAAAAGAGTTCATATTTCACAGTATTGTTTTCTTAAGCCCGTTCCCTGTTTGTGAGCTCATTAACAGGAAATATGTCAAGCCTCCAAGAAGTTATTTAGTAATATAATTTCAGAAGTTATAAGGGGGTTATTACAAAAGTTCAATGAACACACAGCATTTAACTACTAGGTAATTTAAGGAATTCTTGAATTTTGCAATGTGTCCTCCTAAATTTCTTTAGTTAGGCCAAAGGTAGAGCTTAAACCTGGAACTCCCAATTTATCATTAAATTAATAGGTTGGGATAAAGTTTTTTGTTCATTTTTAACTTTTAATATAACTATGACCATTTTTTCACTGACATATATGTGTAAAGACAGCAAAATTGAACCTGAAAATGAAAGTTAAAATCTGTATGAGTTGTATATCTAGTTATAATCCTGTGGTCTCTATGGATCACATTATCTCAAAAACCTGAGTTTTAAAGAGGTAAATTTTCACACATAAAAAATCATTATATTTTATAAGTATTATATTTCACCAGTCATAGCGGACCAACAAAAAGTATAAGTGGCCAGTCTTTGTAAGTGTTAACCTCCTCAAATGACACTGACATGGTTTGGCTGTGTCTCCACCCAAATCTCATCTTGAATTGTAGCTCCTATAATCCCTGTGAGTCTTGGGAGAAACCCGGTGGGAGGTAACTGAATCATGGGGGTGGGTTTTTCTCATGCTGTTCTTGTAACAGTGAATAAATCTCACTAGATCTGATGGTTTTAAAGGGGGGAGTTCCTTTGCACAAGTGCTCTTGCCTGCCACCATATCAGACATGTCTTGCCTCCCCTTTGCCTTCCTCACCATAATTATGAGTCCTCCCCAGCCATGTGGAACTGTGAGTCCATAAAATCTCTTTTTCATTATAAATTACTCAGTCTCAGGTATGTCTTGATTAGCAGCATGAGAATTGACTAATAGAGTAAATTAGTACCAAGAGTGGGGTGTTATTGTAAATATACCTGAAAATGTGGAAGCAACTTTGGAACTGGGTAACAGGCATGGGTTGGAACAGTTTGGAGGGCTCAGAAGACAGGAAAATGTGGGAAAATTTGGAACCTCCTAGAGACTTGTTGAATGGCTTTGACCAATATGCTGATAGTGATATAAACAATAAAGTCCAGGCTGATGTGGTCTCAGATGGAGATGAGGAATTTGTTGGGAACTGGAGCAAAGGTGATTCTTGCTGTGCTTTAGCAAGGAAACTGGTGGCTTTTGCCCATGCCCTAGCAATATGTGGAACTTTGAACTTGAGAGATGATTTGGGGTATCCGGTGGAAGAATTTTCTAAGCAGCAAAGTATTCAAGAGGAAGCAGAGCATAAAAGTTCAGAAAATTTGCAGCCTGATGATGTGATAGAAAAGAAAAACCCATTTTCTGGGGACAAATTCAAGCTGGCAGCAGAAATTTGCATAGTTAATGAGGAGCCCAATGTTAATCACCAAGACAATAGGGAAAATGTCTCTAGGGCATGTTGAAGATCTTCACAGCAGCCCCTCCTTCACAGGCCCAGAGGCTTAGGAGGAAAAAATGGTTTCCTGGGTTGCGTCCAGGGCCCCCCTGCTGTGTGCAGCCTAGGGACTTGGTGCCCTGCATCCCAGCTGATCCAGTCATGGATAAAAAGGGTCAAGGTACAGCTCATGCTGTGGCTTCAGAGGGTTCAAGCCCCAAGCCTTGGCAGCTGCCACATGGTGTTGATCCTGTTGGGGCACAGAAGTCAAGAATTTAGATTTGGGAACCTCTGCCTAAATTTCAAAGGAGGTATGCAAATTTCTGGATGTCCAGGCAGAAGTTTGCTGTAGGGTTGAGGCCCTCATGTAGAACCTCTGCTAGGGAAGTGCAAAAGGCAAAGGTGGGGTGGGAGCCCTCACACAGATTCCCCACTGGCACACTGTCTAGCAGAGCTGTGAGATGAGGGCCACCATCCTCCAGGCCCCGGAGTGGTAGACCCACGACAGCTTGCACTGTGCACCTAGAAAAGCTGCACACTCAATGCCAGCCTGTGAAAGCAGCCAGGATGATGGCTGTACCCTGCAAAGCCACAGGGGTGGAGCTGCCCAAGGCTATGGGAACCCACGTCTTACAGGAACGTGACCTGGATGTGAGACATGGAGTCAAAGATCATTTCAGAGCTTTAAGATTTGACTGTCCCGCTGCATTTCAAACTTGCATGGGGCCTGCATCGCTTCATTTTGGCCAATTTCTCCCATTTGGAATGGGTGTATTTACCCAATGCCTGTATCCCTATTGTATCAAGAAAGTAACTAACTTGCTTTTGATTTTACAGGCTCATAGGTAGAAGGGACTTGCCTTGTCTCAGATGAGGCTTTGGACTGTGGACGTTTAAGTTAATGCTGAAATGAGTTAAGACTTTGGGGGACTGTTAGGAAGGGATGACTGGTTTTGAAATGTGAGGACATGAGATTTGGGAGGGGCCAGGGGTGGAATGATATGGTTTGGCTGTGTCCCCACCCAAATCTCATCTTGAATTATAGCTTCCATAATCCCCAAGTGTTGTGGGAGAAACTGGTGGGGGGTAAATGAATCATGGAGATGGGTTTTTCCCATCCTCTTCTTGTAATAGTGAATAAGTCTCATGAGATTTGATAATTTTATAAACAGGAGTTCCCCTGCACATGTGCTCTTGCCTGCCACCATGTAAGATATGTCTTGCTTCTCCTTTGCCTTCCACCATGATTGTGAGGCCTCCCCAGGCATGTGGAACTGTAAGTCCACTAAACCTCTTTTTCTTTATAAATTACCCAGTCTCGGGTATGTCTTTATTAGCAGTGTGAGAACTAATACAGACACGTTTGATAAAGGGTCAGTTTACTTTTGTATGGTTCCAGATATGTTTTGTTATTAATTCTGCATTGCTATTTCATGAAAAGTAGTAGCAGGAGCCATGGCAGCAATTGTTATTGTAGTAGTATTGACTCCATTTTGCAAATGAGGAAACTATGTCTTTAGAACTTCCGTGTAAAGGGTAAGATTAGGGCTCTGAAGTTATACCATACATGTTTGTATTACAGCTCCACTACTTATTAGCTTTCTCAGCTTGGAAAATTTATTTATCAGTTCTACACATCATTACTTATTTCCATCTTCATAGATCAGTACCTATTTCTGTAAATTTTGTAAGTGAACAGGATTCATCTCAAAGGGTTATTAGATGATTAAATAAGTGAGTACACATAAAGTACTCAGAATAGTTCCAAAAATGTAGGAAGTGTTCAATACATGTTAGATATTATCCTCCCCCTTATTCTTCTTATTGTTATTAGCATGATTATTACTATTTTCATCAATACTACACAGCAAGTGTAATATTGTCTAGATTTCAACTTAATTCTTAAGGATACCTAAATGTACAGATTTAAACATTTACCCTGAAATACCTCACCTAAATATTCAGATTATATGTTTGCTTAAAAGTTCAGAAATAAGTATCTGTTCACACTTTTAACTTTTATAAACTATTTAAAAAAAATTTAAGACCTCTAAAACAATAAAACATATTAATATATATTTCTTTTTTTTTTTTTTTTGAGACGGAGTCTCGCTCTGCCGCCCAGGCTGGAGTGCAGTGGCGCAATCTCGGCTCACTGCAAGCTCTGCTTCCCGGGTTCACACCATTCTCCTGCCTCAGCCTCTCCGAGTAGCTGGGACTACAGGCGCCCGCCACCATGCCCAGCTAATTTTTTTGTATTTTTAGTAGAGACGGGGTTTCACCGTGGTCTCGATCTCCTGACCTCGTGATCTGCCTGCCTTGGCCTCCCAAAGTGCTGGGATTACAAGCATGAGCCACCACGCCCGGCCTAAAACATATTAATATTTCTAAAACTATACTGAATGTTCTTAGTATTTCAAATTCTACCACTGAAGTTCTAAGAAAATACAGCAATATTAAGTTTTATGCTTACAATTATTCAGGTTGAGAATTAGATTGATATGGGTTACTTTAAACCATATATAGGTGAGGGTTTTAATAAAAAAATTTACTAAAACATTATTTTCAGAAAAACTTGAGATTAATTGAGACCAAATTGTAAAGCATTTTTAGCAAAAGCAATGCTTTCATTTCAAAGTTTATAAATTCAGCGTTTGGGGCAAAGCATATATATTTTATAATGTTAACAAAATCTAGTACTAATGATATTTATTATTATAGGATTCTCAGCTATGCATAAATTCATATATTTCAAACAGATTTTTTCAAGTAAAAATTACCAACTTCTCTTCATAAAAACTACATATTTTTTTAAATCCAGAGTACATAGTACCTTAACATTGATAATGTTCCAACCAATACCAATTTTAAAGCAACTGGAAAATTCTGTACAATTAAAAAATAACCCAAAAAGCTATTATTTATAGCTAACTTCCTTCTGATGTAGAACAGATAATGATTTTGTTATTTTTCTGTTAATGCAACTTGTGATATCTAAAAGGTACATTTTAAAGGCACAAAATATTCTTATTTATGATAGCTGTTGGTTAATGACAATAGTAAGGGTTAGTCAGGCACAATTCAGGATATGATTTCTCATGCAAAAATTAACAATAAATGAAAAAGACCTTCTATATTAATTTTAGAATAAATGACCATTTTATTTCCAGAAATGTGAACAATCAATGTCATTATTATTACCACTCTGAAAGAAATGTTTAAAAGTCATTTTATTCTCACACATATCGAATACACTACAGTTTATAGAAATCAAGAAGATTTTTATTTGTTCTTGGCAAACCGTGTTAGTGAGCCCCTTGTGTACAGGATATACTGGTCATTTGACCACTGGATTGTACACCAAAATAGTAACATCAATATTATCATGCACCAAAAGGTTAAGATAACTTTGTTTTAGCTTTCTGTTTTGTAGTAGAAACTGAGTTTGAAAGATACATTCAAAAATTCAAGAAGTCAAAACATACATATACAAATACACAAATTCTCTTGCTTTTTGATGTCAATAGAGCACAATTAGATTATCACAGAGAATTCTAATCTACACTTAAAAGATGTCACTGCAACTAAAAAGATACAAATCAGCAACCTTTGGTAAGTTTTATCAAAATTACTTTAAAAGGTCGTTTTGAAAATGAGGGTGTTTCCCCCTGCAAGAGAAATTGTTACACAAGTTTTATACTATAGGGAATTCTGACTTCATATAACATTAAGAAGGATATTTTATTCCAATGTGATTTATATCTGTAAATTGTAAAGTACATTTAAAGCTTAATTGAGTAGGAATTTAAAATGCGCTCATGTCTTAGATATAGTACTAGAAGAAGTAGACCAGTAAATTCAAATTTAATTATAATAAGGAGAGGATGTTCCAGGACTGCTTTATTATTCTTTAAAATGCACATCTAATTTAATTACACTAAAATGTCCCATTTATTATAATCATAATTATTAATTTGTCCATTAATCTTCAAAGTATTTGTTGAACAACTACTATGTGTTCAACACATGTTAAGCACTCTTTGGACGTAGTCTTTGATGTCAAAGACTATAGAGTTTGTTAAGGAGGAAAGATATAAATATTCACCTTTTTAAAAAATGTCAGTATCATTAAATGCCAAATAAATGATAGCAACATCAAATATCAGATAAGCTTGAGAAGGGAAAGATGTCATCCAGTTGAAAGAGTCAGGATTCACAGTAATTATGCATATTGAGTTGGGATATATGAATGAAGAGAGAGAATACCTGACATTGGGTACTAGCATGTTCAAACTTCCTGAGGCAAATTTTATTTCAGAGATACCAAGTAGAACCGAGCACAATATTTAGAAGCTTAAAATCTTGAGATTAGTTGTGAGATTTTGAGCAAGGTATTTGATGTTATGATAGTGTAAGTTGATACAGGAGGATATGCAAGATTGAAGAGTAGGAAGGAAAAACCTTGGAAGCATGAAGACCAGCCGTGCAATAATCCAGATTTAAGGATATAAAGGGTGGGGCAGTGAAAATGAAAGGGTGAAAGTAGATATTCTGACAGAAATTTTAGTCTGGTGATGTTTTTTCAATGAGGTGGAGTAAGTGAGAAAGAAATACAGGATGACTTCATACGAACCTGACTGACTGGAAAAAAAAGAAAAGAAACAGGAATAAATGAAAACTAACTTGCGGAAGGAGATGTACTATTTACATAGCTTCCATTTACTCCGTGAAGAGCAATTTCTATCCTGAAGAATTCTGTGGCTTCAGAAGCCTGTCAGCTAAACCTTGTATAACACAGTACATTTTACAAAATCATAGGGTGGAAGGGCAAACTTGGGAGCAAGATTTGACAAGTAATTTCAGTCTAGAAATTTTAGGATTCTCTTCTATCATAAAGTTTACAATTATTAAATGTGAGTGGCAACATTAAAACCATGTCTCCATTGTTTTGCCTATTAGTACATATTGATTAGCCAACAGTCAAGTTAATTCAATTGTTTTACCTTTCTTTTTTAACTCTTATTTCATAAATTGATATTTAAGCTTATGTTCCAAATTGAGTATGTGTGCTAGTGCAGTAAAAACACATGAAAATATTTATATCTACATGTGTTCATTGCATAGAGCAAGGTAAGAGTAGGTGTGATCGAGAACGAAAAAAGCAGTAAAATTTTCCAAAAGATGGAAATGAAAGGGAAAGAGACAAACTACTGAGAATGTTGGTGTATTCTTTTTTTCTTTGTGATAAAGACATACCTTGTTCTCATTCTTGTATTATATAAAACATATAAAATAATATGCAGTTTTAATGCCAAAGCAGGAAGGGTCAAATTGATTTAAAAAATCTCAAATTACCTTCAATTGAAAATCCAGTTTGGCATAACAATTGAGCAAACTGCTATCTTTAAATTTAAAAAGAAAACAAAGAATATACCATTTAATTATGAAAAATAAATCCTAATGTCAATCTTTACAAGCCTCCCTAACACTGAGAGGATGTTAATATTGCTCAAGGCATTGAGTAGGACTTCTGGGCTAACCGCCAATTCCTATTAGAACTATTTTCTCCTCAATCACTAGTTCAAGCATGCATGATATCACAATGCATAAATAGTAGCACAACAAGTAGGAAATACAAGACAATCCCTCTCTCTTGATCCTCCTGTTATATTGAGTACTAATAGGATTTAATTTCTAGAGTACTGCATGTAGTTCTGGGACCCTGCCAACTAGGAGGAATAGTAACTAAGAAAGAAGAGTAATCAATGGTGATTAAGTTAAAATCAGAACCCAAGCCATACTGACCCCTCTTTTTAAAGCAGGTCTGGAACATTTTCATGATTATACATCAATGTCAACAGAAAATGTCTCAGATAAGGGGGCTGATGGTACTATAAATCAGGCCTTTGTATTTAACGGGTTACAACTTCTAAACATTATAGATCAGATAGATAGATAGATAGATAGATGATAGATAGATAGATAGATAGATAGATAGATAGATAGATAGATAGATACAGATAGACAGACAGACGGACAGACAGACAGATAGATAGATGAGTTTCCATATGAGATCATCTGCAATGAACAGTAATAGTAACGTTTACTTGAGCCAGGGAATTAAGTACTCTGGGGGAATTTCCTAGAGATGACTTGATCCTACCTTTAATAAAGGTAGAGAAGCAGGACTCTAAGTGCAGAAAGGCAGTAGAGAAGAGTGATTAAGTCCACATTAACGTCAATTAATGATAAAAAGAATTATTTAGGAACATATTGGTTGTTTTGAGTGGAGAGTCTTTACTTGTCCCACTCCTCTAGCAGAAGCTATTTTAACCTATTATGCTTTGGGGAACATTTATTAGTTTGTCACTGTAATTCGGAACTGATCCTTATTATCTTAAACTCTTTTTTATTGTGACTCAAAGTTGTTTCTCAGGACTGGCTAGGTTTAAGTATAGATTTAAATGTACTTTGAGCTTTTGAAAAAATAAATTAAAATATAACCAAATTACTTCTCTATATAATTATTTATAAAATAACTTTTAAAAATGTATACAGATAATTTAAAATATGTATATGAGGTTGCAAGAGGGCAGGTAAGAAGCTTATCTATAAAACTCCAAAAGGAAATGGGATGATTGCAATTTTATATACACATAATGACTCAGGTTAGTGTACCACCTCAAACTTGTTATTGAATTAAAATAATCTATATCAACATATCCTCAGAGTTGTAAAGAAAATTAGATTTGGAATAAAAGGTTGTTTCTAGCAACACTTAAGAGATTTATCCACAAGACATGAAATACTTCAGAGGGTTTTAGTTTTTGTTATTAGATCTGGTTCAATTAATCTTAAACCACATTCATTATCCAGAGCTAGAGAATACTGGGAGTTAAGTGTTTAATCAGCATTTTACTATTTATTTGCAGACTGACTAATGTCTACAATGATTGTTTAATGATCACTGTCAACTCTTTAGAGCAATTTCCCACTGTTGGGTCTAAGATCCTTGATATCCAAAGGGAATATACGTGTGTGTATGTGTATGTATGTATTATATGTATATATATATGTATACATATATACACATATATACGTGTATAGGTATACATGTGTGCATATGTATATATGCACACATATATGTATATATGTACACACATATGTATCTAGGTACACACATATATGTATAATGTATAAAATGTATATATGTATACACACATATGCACATACATATGTATACATGTATATATGTTTATATACATATATATGAATGTATACATATATACATATATACATGTATATGTGTATATACATGTGTCTATATGTGTATATATATATAAAATCAAATTCTGTTTTCTGCATTATGATGACAATTTAAAATGTATCATGAGTAATAAGGCATCATTTTTTTTCTGCATAAAAGAGACTAGGAAAGTGGACACCAACTTAAAATTTTTCTTTTGTGAATATGGACTTGTTCCTTTTCTAGACAACTTTCCAGTAGTGATTTTTTTTTTTGTATTTTACATGGAAGACTTTAACTCTTTAAAAATGTAACTGGATTGCAAGCTTCCAGTTACAGTGGAGGAGGAGGAGGGGGACAGGGGAAAGAAGAAAAATTAATTACCCTTGGCAAGCGCCTAAGTGGCCCTTTATTAGTTTGAGGCAGGCAATGATAAAAATTACAATAACAAAATCTTCTTTTGGCTACCAACCTTTTCTAGCTCTCTTGAATTCAAGTTTTACAAAGATGCAAAGCTAGATGGTAAGTGACCAAGTGTCTCTCAAATGTGTCTCTATTAGTCACTGCCCCCTAAAGTCCAAGGTTTAAGAGCAAGAAATTACTCTGTGGCAAATATTATATAAAGAAGCAGATGGTTGGTTCCAATCTGAATACAAAGATTACTAGGAGTACACAACAGAATTTAGCAATAGTCAGAATGATCAGGATGTAATGGCTGAAAAATAAGCACTATGTCTAGTGTGAACAACTAACAAGCTTTTATGCAACTCATTAGTTAACAATTAGTAAATTGCTGCGGTAACCTATATTAAGGCAGTTGTGTTAAGCTTTACTTCTGATATTCCAATAAAAATTTACTATATATTTATTTCTGAAAAAACAGGAATAATACCATGTGTACAGATCCGTGTTTAAATGTATACTTACAATAATTTCAATTCACAAATTAAATTTTTAAAACATACACACTTTCAAAGAGTTTCTCTTTAGAATGATACTTAAAAATAGTAACAGTCAATCTCCCTCATATATTTACAAAATACTCCTGGCTCCAGAGCTGAGTTTTTTTTTCTCAAATATCTCTTCTAAAATTATCAACACCTTCTCATTTAGTTCTCCATTTGTTCAACTTTGTGCCTTGAACATATGGCAGGTTCAGAATAGTGTGTAGTTGCCAGGTAAATACCATGTTAAAAGTAACTGATCCAAAGTAACTTGACCAAGGGTAACACACAGTATTTCTAATCAAATAAGCAAACTAGTAATGAACTAGATTCCCTCTATTATATTTCAAGAAATAATATGTAGGCCGGGCGCGGTGGCTCACGCTTGTAATCCCAGCACTTTGGGAGGCCGAGGCGGGCGGATCACGAGGTCAGGAGATCGAGACCACGGTGAAACCCCGTCTCTACTAAAAATACAAAAAAAAATTAGCCGGGCATGGTGGCGGGCGCCTGTAGTCCCAGCTACTCGGAGAGGCTGAGGCAGGAGAATGGAGTGAACTCGGGAGGCGGAGCTTGCAGTGAGCCGCGATTTTGCCGCTGCACTCCAGCCTGGACGACAGAGCCAGACTCCGTCTCAAAAAAAAAAAAAAGAAATAATATGTAACCACGTTGTGTCTGTGATGTTCAGGACTCATAGAACTTTACAAATAACCTACTTTTACAAAAAGCCTGCATTCCAATTACATTTTTAAAGAGTTAAAGTCTGCCATTTAAAAAACAAAAACAAAACCACTACTGGAAAGTTGTCTAGAAAAGGAACCAGTCAGTATTCACAAAAGAAAAATTTTGAGTTGGTGTCCATTTTCCTGGTCTGTTTTATGCAGAAAAAAAATGATGCCTTATTACTTGTGATACATTTTAAATTGGTCACCATAGCACAGAAAATAGCAGAATATGGTTAAAAAGGATTTTAAGGCCTTTACTTCTTGTTTCTAATAAGAGAAAAACTTTCCCTGTAACAAAATTTTGAAATAATGATGTAAGGATCTAGATGGAACAAGCCTTTACCATATAATATGCTACTGAAGCACCACTTTCACAAAATATAACTTAATTATGTAAATGGAGGGAAGGGAAAAATTTAACCAAGTCACCAATATATCATGCTAAACGTGGTGTTGTGTTGGTTCATTTACAAGGAAAGGGAATTTTGGGAGATCAATTTAAAAACCACACAAACCAAGATGTATCCAGAGTTGTCACTGCTATTCACATTTTACTCCCTTTGGCCTTAACTCTCTACTCCATCAGGTCTGAATACAAGGGGTAATGCTCTAGAAATAACTAGCAGCATAGAGCACATGAATCAGGATGATGCCAACTCAAAACCACAAATGTGGTATGGACTACTGATCTATCAGTAACCTGAGTTTCAGTCTCATCTTTCTCAGGAAAAGTATAAGAAAAGAAGATAAACCAGAACAAGTCCTTTGGTTCTCAATAAGGTCAACTTTTTCTTTGTAGCCATAATAAATAATTACTCATTCCTGACTCATAAATTTGTTTAAATTCCTTTGTTTCTTATATTCATAAGTTAGGCCATAATCCTGAATAAGTTTCAAATTGTATTACGTAAAAACAAGCAATAAATACTTTGATTTGTTTGGCCCTAAAAGAGATCCAAGAGGCCCCAAAACATTGGTATTGTAGAGTTTGGTGAAATTCCCATTCAACATATTCATGTGGTTCATTATGATGGATTATTTTGACATATACTTACTCAGTCTCTTTTATTATAAAAATATCTCCAACTTCTTAATAACTTTATCTATTTTTCCTTAGATGCTCCTTGTTTTTAAAAACACTCTACTACATTTTCTTCCTGAGGTCAGCCAACTATAATATCTCCTAAGTGTCTAGCTATAAATATCCTGTGGTTTTAGAAGTCAGAATACTTGATTCCCTCTAAAACCCTTCATCATGAGGCCCAGAAGTTTTTGTAGAACTTTGGGGCAGTGTCTTTAAGAAAATAACTGGCAGGCTGTTATCTTCTATCTTAACTAAGTTAAATATATACAGTATCAATTCTCCCTTCCTACCTGCCCATTTCTATTTAAGCATATTCATAATTTTTATCTCATAAACATTTATCTTAAATTATCTTTGTATAATTCAATTTCCCCCAAATCCTGTGACAAATCTACTTACGAGCTATAATCTATTACCAAGCTTCTAAGAATTTGCATGATACATTCTTTTTCATATATACATGTATCAGTTTATATTTATATATAGAGAGATTAGTTTCAATGTTTACGTTAGATACAGGGGGTACATGTGGCAGGTTTGTTACATGGGAATATTACATGATGTTGAGCTTTGGGGAATGGATCCCACCACCCAGGTAGAGAGCATAGTATCCAATAGGTAATTTTTCAACCCACACCCGCTTCCCTCCCTTCTTGCTCTAGGAGTCCCCAGTGTCTGTACGTCCATGTGTGTGCAATGCTTAGCTCCTATTTATAAGTGAGGACATGCGGGATTTAGTTTTCTGTTGCCTTGTTAATTTGCTTAGGACTATGGCCTCCAGCTGCATCCATGTTGCAAAAGACATGATTTCATTCATTTTTATGGCTGTGTAGTATTTCATAGTGTATATGGTACTATATTTTCCCTGTCCAATCTACCACTGATGGGCATCTGGGTTGATTTCATGCCTTTGCTTTTGTGAATAGCATAACAATGAACATATGGGTGCTTATTTTTTCTTTAGTGAGTGATTTATTTTACATTGGGTATATATCCAGTAATTAATTGTATTGCTGGGTTGAATGGTAACTCTGTTTCAAGAGCTTTGAGAAGTCTCCAGGCTTATTTCCACAGTGGATGGACTAATTTACATTCCCACCAACAATGTATAAGCATTCTCTTTCTCCACAACCTTGCCAGCATCTGTTGTTTTCTTGACTTTTTGATAATTGCCATTCTGTCTGGTGTAAGAAGGCATCTCACTGTGGTTTTGATTTTCAGTTATTTGATGATTAGTGATGCTGAGCACTTTTTCATATTATTTGGCCATTTACAGTAGCTACAAAGAAAATGAAATACCTATGAATACAGGAGGTGAAAGATTTGTACAAGGAGAACTACAAAACACTGCTGAAAGAAATCGGGAGATGACACAAACAAATGGGAAAATATTCCATGCTCACAGTTTGGGAGAATTGATATCCTAAACATAGCCAAACTGCCCAAACCAATCTATAGATTCAACACTATTCCTATCAATTACCAACATCATTCTTGACAGAATTAGAAAAAAAAAGTCTAAAATTCATATGGAACCAAAAAAAGAGCCTGAATAGACAAAGCAATCCTAAGCAAAAGGAATAAAGCTAGAGGCATCACACCACCCAACTTCAAACTACACTACAGGGCTACAGTAACCAAAACAGCATGGTACTGATACAAAAACAGACACGTAGAACAATAGAACAGAACAGAAAACTCAGAAATAATGCTGTACACCTACAATCATGTGATCTTCAACAAAGTCAACAAGAATAAGCATGGGAAAAGAACTCGCTATTCAATAAATAGTGCTGGGATACCTGGCTAGCCATATTCAGAAGAATGAAACTGGACACCTACTTTTCACTATTTACAAAAATTAACTCAAAATCAATCAAAGATTTAAATGTAACACCTGAAACTACAAAACTCCTATAAGACAACATAGAAAATACTCTTCTCAACATCAGTCTTGACAAAAAATTTTTGGCTAAGTCCCCAAAAGCAACTGCAACAAAAATAAAAATAAACAAGTGGGACCTAATTAAACTAAAAGAGCTTCTTCAGAGAAAAAAAAAACAAAACAAAAACCCAACTATCCACAGAGTAAACAGACACCTACAGAATGACAGAAGATATTTGCAAACTATATTAATATTGAATTGATATAGATATAGATATTAGTTTGAATGTTTACATTAGATATAGGGGGTACATATATATGTTTGTTACACGGGTGTGTAATGCTGAAAATTCTTCAAAATCATAAGAGATGTTTTTGACTATTAATTAAGGAAAAGTATGCTTACTATTTGGCATAGTCATAGTCAACATCTATATCTATTAGGTAGATATAGATATTAGTTTCAATGCTTAAATTAGATACGGGGGTACCTGTGCACATTTATTACATGGTTGCATGATGCTGACAATTCTTCAAAACCATAAGAGATGTTTTTGATTATTAATTAAGGAAAAGTATGCTTACTATTTGGCATAGTCATAGTTTTCTCTAAATGACTTTTGAATATTTTTAAAATGTTTTACTTTTAAGACACCAAGGACATCTCTCTTCAAATTTCCTGGAGTAATTCAAAATGACCACTGCTTCGTTTAGTTTCTCCTATGGTCATGTTCAGGGGGCTCCTATCATAAAATCCACTAGGCCTATCTGCTAGCTGTCATGGAATCATGCAAAGGGGCCCCATGTAACATATATGCACAGAATTTCTACTCTTTTACTTTCATGCAGCCTTGACTGTTTTCAAATGAACACTGACTTAATATATGATTCACAAATTTGCAATTTTGGTAAGTCAAAAACTGTTCAAAGAACATGAAGGACTTCATTAAAATTCAAATAAGGTAAAATTTTTGTAATCTCTGAACTGCAAGATTTATATAGAGAGACAAGTAACGGACTCACATTTGCACATATTAAAATTTTTTTTAAATTTGGGAGTGAAACTATGGGTCACCTTAAAATGTATTTTAACTATAAATCAATTTGTTTTGAAAATAAATGTCATGTAGCATACCTAACTTGAACATTGATTTCTAGTACTCTATCAGTATTTGATAAATTGACAAGTGAATGGATAGAAGGATGCATGCCTTATCATGGTCTGTATGAGCTTTCAGACTCATACAGAATATGCTGGGCTAGTACCAAGCAGGACTCATTTACTACATCTTTTACTTTCAAGCTTGTCTTCATTCTCTTGAATAAAAACTCATATCACCTCACCAATGACTTATCTCTATGCCCATAAAACAATTCAAAAACAGTAGTGTAGGAACAGAGAACTGGAACAAGTCAAGAGATGCCAGTTTGAAAAAAAAATGAATATGTAAGATTGACAGACAAAGAAGCCAAGGCAATGACATGTGGAAAAAGTAGATATAAATAGCAGAGGGAATGCTGGTATTGAATTACTGCATGGATTGGAAAACTACCTGAACATTTAATTGTAAAGGTTTGTCAGCAGTCAGGTCTATAATGGTTTATAGCTAGTCCTTTGGTAAAAATTCCCTAACCAATCACCACTAAATCTTATATATTGTTACTGATCATCTGCTATTTTCTAGGATTTTCAATTGGGTTAAAAGTGTAAGCTTCAGTTTATTTAAAATCAATAAAAATAAATCAGAGCCTGAGTTTAGCTATAACTGGTTTACAATGAGAAGAATAGCTCTATGAGAGTCAGGATGTTTGTTATGCTACACATACAGAGAATTTATATGGATCTAATATTAGGCTGTAGAAAAGTTTTCTTTTTCTGATTCCTTTTGTTGATATGTGTAGCCTTTCAGTGAACATTTGTATAAGTTACATATGCCAATGTGATTAGCTGGAGTAAGACAGTAGACAAAATAGTGCAGATTTGAGCATTTCATAAGTAATGCTAAAACTCCTGTTATATCCTTTAGGTTTCATTTTAATTAATTTAATAACGAAGACATTGGACTTTGCTATTCTGTTGTTCTGATATCATGGAATTCACCACACGCACAGTATGCAATGAACAATGCTACTATTACATGTCACATGTGACAGTATGCAATCTCTAAAACATAAAGATGAGGTCTACATCTACCTTACGTTTTTAAGACATGAAATAAGAGAGAAAGTTTACTTTAAAGAAGGGTGGAGAAAATGAAAAGATCTATGGTTGCTCATGCAGGTCTGGTGATGCTTGCAAACAGGGTTGAGAATGTGACGTAAAGAAAAAGATGGCAATGGCCATATTTTTGTTGTTACAGACATTCAGTGAAAAGTTTTTTTTTTAACCTGATGTTTGGGAAAATACTATTAGGTATGGATTGATCATGGATAATTACTCAGATTTAAAGTTTAAGCAAATTAGTAGGCTCTGTGGGACATTTTTGACATAGACCTACAGTTCTGGCTGAGATGGTATCAGAACTGTGGGGAGAAAGACTTGGCAGCATCTATCACATTAATCCCAGATGCTACCATGGTATGGTTCTTGTGGTTTGGAGTCATTTCAATACATATAAGGGAGAGCTCCCTTTTTGCCAAACGATTTAGAAGGTGTAGTATATAAACCAATTCATTTTGGGCACAGATGAGAGGCATTTCTTCATAAGAAGCTTTTTAAGACTATGGGCCTGTGTTCTAGAAGAAGTAAAGTTTAATTAAACTCAAAACTAGATCTTTGAATCTACCATACTTATACTCATTTTGTAGAATATATTAGAATAAAATAACTTTTAATAAGTAGACCCCTGATTCCTGCCTACTATGGCCTCTACAGTTTGGTCTGGGGCCACTTTCTCAGAGAAGACTCTTGTGTCTGTATCCTTACTTTCATTCTGGCACCAAGGTTTGGGGATGAGTCTTTCCTCTGTGCTTGTATCCTGTAATGGGGGCTATATTTAGACTACTGAACCTAACACAGGAATTGGGTATTTACTTTTAGAAGTCAGTGTCCATCTAGTCAGAGCCCAAGTGGAAATCTCTTCAGATTATCTATTGAATAGATATGAACAGATATTGAATAGGTATGAATATATGTCAAATCCTGTCTTGACATGCATTAATTGCAAATAAAAGTTACAGAGCTAGCGCCTTAATCAATCCAAGCTTAGATATCCTGATCTACAAAGTGTGGTTAATACGAAGGTTAAATGTGATAATGCATGTGAAGTACTTATCATGATGTCTGCTGAAGACAGTAGTGGGAGTTTTATTTGTTTACCACTGTATTTTCGTCTTCTGTTCTACTACCAAGTGTTGAGAGAATCCCTGTGGAAACTTACATAATATCTTTTCCTCTAGACAGACAGACATGCACTCCCATCCACACACGCACTCACACATACATTTTTATTGGTAACTCAGAACCATTTTTAATTTAAGAGTGAACATTTGAGCTTAGCAAATTATAAAAAGGAAAACCTTATCTAAACTAAATCTGAAAAGCAGTAAATCTGTAAAGACCAAGTACAAATCTATGAATGGAGTAGTAATACCATTTCAAACTCCCATTTTAAAGAATTTCTAGGCTGGGCATGGTGGCTCACGTTTGTAAACCCAGCACTCTGGGAGGCCGAGGTGGGTGGATCACCTGAGGTCAGGAGTTCAAGACCAGCCTGGCCAACATGATGAAACCCTGTCTCTACTAAAAATACAAAAAAATTAGCCAGGTGTGGTGGTACAGGCCTGTAGTCCCAGCTACTCAGGAGGCTCAGACAGGAGAATCACTTAAACCTGGGAGGCAGAGGCTGCAGTGAGCCAAGATCATGCCACTGCACTCCAGCCTGGGCAAGACAGAGGCAGACTCTGTCTCAAATAAAAAAAAAAAAAGAATTTATAAAACAGGAGGCCAATAAAGATTCACTTTTTAATAAATTTAGCTGATATAAAATACCCCATATGAAGTTATTTACTACGTTATTGAATATGCTAACAATTCTTTTCTCAAGTTCTTTTTTTTAAATTTTAAAAGTTCAAGGGATTTCATCTATCTTTAAACTCCATGCATGTAGTATAAAGAAACCATGATTATAGGTAAGCCCAGCTACTCAATAACCCTTTCAGCTAGTCATATCCCAAACCCTTGAATGGTCACTGGGTAGTGCATAAATTAGCAAACCTGTTTGCACACTAGTGCAGCACATGAGCTTTGGAGTACAACAAGCTAGGCCACAAGTTGGAAAAAAATAAGTCTTTCTTTTTTTTTTTTTTTTTTTTTCCTGAGATGGAGTTTCACTCAGTTGCCCAGGCTGGAGTGCAGTAGTGCGATCTCAGCTCACTGCAACCTCTGTCTCCTGGGTTCAAGCAATTCTCCTACCTCAGCCTCCAGAGTAGCTGGGATTACAGGTGCCCGCCACCATGCCCAGCTAATTTTTTTTTTTTTTTTTTGTATTTTTAGTAGAGATGGGGTTTCACCATGTTGGCCAGGCTGGTCTCAAATTCCTGACCTTAGGTGATCCGCCCGCCTCGGCCTCCCAAAGTGCTGGGATTACAAGCGTGAACCACCGCGCCTGGCTGGAATAAAATAAGTCTTAAGGAAAGGAAAAAGCAGTTTTTAAGAACCACAATATAAGTGGTAATAAATTCTAATGGGAAATGAAAAGGAGCAATCAATAAACTTTTCATGAGGAAGACAATATTGACCAAAATCTTCACCTATATATGAGTGAGAATTCTGATAAATAAAATAGTGTAAGGTAAGAAAGTATATTCTAGACTTAAAAAACAGATGAACAAAGACACAGAGATATTAAGGTATGTGTCAGGTTGATTAGCTGATGCAAAGTGTGATGTGGTGGTGGGAAATGATACCTGAATGGTAGTCGTGGGACAGATCAATTGGGACTGATTGGAGAAAAAATATAGAAATGCAATATTCTCTAAATACAAAATTTACCATCACCTAAAGATAGTCCATAAATAAGTCAATCTTTTTCATAATTTATGACAATCATAAATTTCAATTATTTTTAAATTTTATTAGCTATTATTATTCTATACACTATAATTGAAATTGTGGGAAATACACAGTTGAATGAGAAATTAACCCTTCCTTTAACATACTTAAAAAATACTGAAGAATGCAGACAAGGCAAAAGAGAAAATGCTATAACAAGTAAAAACATAGGAATGCAGAAGAATGGGTAGTTAATACAGACAGGGTATGTACAGGGAACAAGGGAAATCTTCAGGAATAAATGATACTTAAGCTCATCCTTGAAAATGATGAAGGAAACAGAAAAACACCACAGGGTTATAGAACAGCATGGAAAAGGCACAGGAATGGGAACTTCAGGTCCAGTTTAAGGAAAACAAGAACACAGAGGGAAATGCTCTCCCCCTTCCCCTACCCCGAGGGAGAGACAAAAACATGGAGAAGGAGGATGGTAGGTAGCTAGGATGAATTTCTATGTTGGGGAACTGGATTTGTATGTTGGGGAAAGATGACAAAATGTGTTGTGTATAATAAAAAGTATTCTGTGTGGTATTTAAAGCCATAGGAAAGCAAAGGAAGAAAAGTGCCATAACTGAACTGATCTTAATAAGAAGCCTCTGGCAGTAGTCTGAAAAATTCATTCACTCATCCATCCAGTATATAGAGACCCAACATCTACTATATGCCAAAAACTGGGCCAGATGTTGGGAATATAATGAACCACCAAAAATAATCTCTGATCTCATAAATCTTATAGGCTACCAAAAAGACAAATGTTAATAAAATAACCACACAAATAACGTATAATCATAAATAGTAATAAGTATCATAAAAGAACTTTATAAAATGACTTTATTTGGTTTAGAATGATAAAGCTCTGAAAAGAAGGGATGTTTTAGTTAAAATGAAAGATGGATAGGAACTAGTGTGGTATGTGTTTGTGCGCATTTGGGAGGGTCGGGGGAAAACATTCCAAGTAGAAGGAAGATTTTGAACAAAGATCCTATGGTATAACAAAGAGACCGTAAGGCAAGTTACAGCTAAGAGAGCAACGGGAGAATATCGTGAAATGAGTGGAGTCAGGGGCCATGCAGGGAGCCAGGAGACAATTTTGCTTTTGTAGGTTGTTTCTAACATTTTTAAAAGTCACTGAAAATTTATTTCATTTGTAGGGCAGTTCATGACATGGCCACTGTATACAACATTATATTGAAATTCTTTCCATTTTACCTATAAACTCCTAGAAGTTAAGGACTATCTATAGTAAATTGATACTCCTTAATTAAGAACAATATGGACTATCATAAGTATGATGTGATAATAACAAAACTCCAAATATCTGCTTTCAAAACCAAAAAAATTTAAATAGCTTCATGTTTTAGTACTATAAAGAATAAAATATAATAAATGATCATACTTTTCACATCACAGTTACTTTCATTTTATTATTTTAATATCTTTTATGTTGCAAAAAATTATTACAGATCTAAAATCTTTTCCTTTGACATATTATGGCAAATCAGAAGAATAAATAAATAAAAGAAGATTACAGCTATTCCAGTTACACACTTTTTATAATTTTCATTGCTTCCTAATGCACAAAACATCTGCTTCCTTTTTAATCACCATTTTATCAACACATCAATTTATAAAATTGAGAATTACATCTGATAAAGACAGAAGTTAAACATAGTCACAGATATTTTCTATAATTCTAGGCGTACCAACTAAAATGTAAACTTTTTATTGTGGTTTTTAGATATCTTTGTAAAAACCTACCACTATGAAAATGTCACTAGCAATCAGCTTTGAGGTGACCACAAATTCAAGAATAAGGATGAGCTGCTCAGAAGGTCCAGAAGGCATTGACCCAAAAAAGAAGTTTTGCACTTTCTTGTTTTCAGCTGGTAAACTTTACTCTTTTAATCTAATATATCATGGTGTAATATTGTATATGACATAGTATATTGTGTGACTGAGACCTTTTTTCCTGTTGAAAACTTGACAGATACTATATATGTACACATACACACACATATATTTAGATCTTCCATTCATAAAATTGGCAATGGAAGAAGAAAGACAAGGGGACAGCTCTGATTCTCTCAGGGCATTTGAGTCTGTGGCCAAGAAGGCCAAGAGGAAGAGTTAAACAGGAGCCAATCACAGGCCACAAGAGTGCCAAAGGGAGGAGCTGTAAAGAAAAGGAGTCATTTCAGTTGCCAAAAAGAGAGGCCAAGTGAAGACTGAGAATAGATAAGAGCTTTACTAAGAGTTCTTATGTGAAAAATCCAAAAGCAGAAAGAACAATTTTCAAGGTATTCAGTCTTCATTAATAACTTTTTTTCCATTAAGTAAATGAAATATTTATTGAGCATTTATTACATGTCAGATTCTGTGTTAACTGATGAGAACTGGAAGTTGAATAATCCTGAGCCTTTAAAAAGCTCACAGTGGTTTGCAGGGGATAGATATATAAAAAGATAATTTTGATATATTGTATCATGCCCTCATCGTATTTTCGTGGAAGCAAGGAGGAATGACACCTAACTTACTTGAGAAGAATTGCTTGAAATTCTTTCTGAAAGAGGGAATGATTGAGATTTAAAACGAATGAGAAAGATTCATTCCAGGTAGGGGATGACATGAGCAATGGCAGGCATTATGGCGAGGACCAGTATGTAGTGTAGGGAACTACAAGCAGGATTTCTAGAGATTAAGTTATGAGCCAGGGAGTGTGAAAACAGTAAGATGGGTAAGTAAGTTGGCACTAAATCATTAAAAGATGTCAATGTCACCTTAAGTAGTTTGGATTTTATCCTGAAGGTAATAATAAACAATTGAAGGTTTTCTTAAGCAAGGGAGCGACATGACAACAACTGCATTACACACACATACACATACACACATGCACACACACACACAATGCAGAATCAGAATTTGGTCCTGGATTGAATAGATATGGGCAAACTTTAAAGTAACTGAGCAATCAAAAATGACTGCTAGGATTCTAGAACTTAAGAGGATTTCAGAGGAGAAACACTACTTTAGGGGAAGAATAAAATGATCAGTTCTAGGAGTGATCTATTCAAAGTGCCTACTGTCACTAAGGGGAAATTCTCATAAACAGCTATAATAAACGAACATGAAGCTTTGAGTAGAGATCACAGCTAGGAAATGGAAAAGTTCAGGTCATTAACACATGTATACATTGTAGCTGAAGCATTGCAGAAGAACAGCAGTAGACTGAGGACAATGCCTTTGGGGACGAGTAGCATTTAATGAATGGGCAAAAAAAGAGGAGTCTAAAAACCAACAGACAAAGGTATGTGAAGAATACTAGGCGATGGAAAGGTTCTGAAAACCCAGAGTGGACAGATCCCAGAAGGGCCTTCCAAACCAGACACACTCCAAATGACAATGCTTTCTACTACCTTACTGTTAATGCTTTTTAAAAATGACAATATTAATAATAAGAAAATATCTTCTATTCACAAATTCCTTTTGATTTTTCTAATTTTCTGTGTCTTTGTTTTCTTGTTCCCATCCTCCTCAGACCCCAAAGTGTGCTAACTATAATAGGGTATGCGATGTGACTGCCAATTTGTAACAGAGCAAGTAAACAACAATCAGGAAGGCAGTAAGAAGTAAGAAGGTATAAGTGAGAGCTTAACTCTTCACAGTTGCGATAGTTCCAAATTACGATGTAGAATGTAAATCACAGTTGGACTTTGTTTGGCTCATTCAGGTTTGATTAAGCAGTTAGTGGCTTACTCTCACTCTTCACTTTTCTTTCCTTCTGATGCTCTCTTTTAAATCATTTTGGAGTTTACAGGCACTTCTTTTAGGAGCAAGTGGGGAATGGAAAATAAATTCAATTCAAGCAATATACTTATGTAAATGGTGCTTATATTTTTATATGAAAATTCAAAGCCAGATATTTAAAATGAGTATCACATTTGTTTTGACTGCCAACCCAAAGCAGACCACCACCACTCCTCCTTCTAGTAGTAGCCAAGCATAACAAGAAACACAAGCAACCAAAAAAAACCACACGTTAAACAAATCCTAAGGAATGTATGCAGAAGCTAAATAAACAGTGGAGGTCACCAAACACATGCACTGTCAGGAAAAGGGGAATGAAATCTATGGAAAAAGAGAAACCACCTGCCAATTTCAAATAAGTCAACTCCAGGAACTGACTGTGGTGAGCATATCTGCTGATCCTAGACAGTCACTACTCAGACTTTCTATGCTTTGAACATTAGCAACAACAATCTCAAATTTCACACATTGCAGAGCTGAGCACACAGGTGTTATATTTACAATTTCAATTTCGAAAAGTGTCCTTGCTCTATTTAGAAAATAGTGAGCTGTTTGTGGTGTTTTGAATTTGGGAAAAGCAAAAAGAAAACCTTAAGCTTGATTCTTTGTGTCATTCATATAAAACATGTCTCTTCCTTTTCTTACATTAGTTACAAAATTGACATTATCTGGCAACTATTCCTAAAATATGGAAAGCAATAAAAAGCTGACTGGAGTTTTGAAAAAGTTTCAACACAAGTGTTCCATGTTTAAGATTTTTCAGTGATGCCTGACAGTTTACAAATCCAAGATTGGGCCCAAGACTGGAGAAATCAGTAAATTCATCTACTACATCAAGACTGGCATCAGGAAAGTTTTAGCTGGGAATGCAAAAGACCAAAGTTTAAAGATTTACAAGAATCTCCAATGACAGTACAGGCAAAATCTGAAGAACCAAGCTGAGGTGGCACAAGGTCTTGAAAAGTAAGTAAGCATAGTGACAACACATCTTGGAGGCCATTGATACTTAGACATCTGAACAAAGAAGAAATGGATTCTTGGAATGCTGTTGTGCCATAGTTACATTGGAGCTACTCACCTGACTGAAATCTTGAGGACTGAAGTCTCTGGGGTAGAAATTTCAGTCATGAGAATAAGAGGTAAGAGCATGCAATAGTTGAGGCATTTTCTGGATAGACAAACTTCCAGTATTACTTCAGTGATGTGTCTCTAACAAAATTCCAGTAATATAAAGTGGCCATAGGTGAGGAACTGAGGTTTGGAAATCAGTAAGGGCTATTTTGTCAGAATGGAACTCAAAACGAAAGTAAGCTGAGATCTAGGAACAAGAAGAGAAGTTCCAATGGTTTACTCTAGAAATTTAAATCCTAGCCCATGTTGCAATAAATGTGATTTGGGTATAATGAGGGAGTCTAAAGCTAATGCTTCGTGGGTAAGACTCTCAGGAAAAGTTCTTAAATATTCAGGCTTAGCAGTGAACCTCAACAGATGGGAGGGAAGGGAGTGATTTCTGGAACAGTCTGACTACTTTCTTCTTCCAACACTGCCATCAGTTAAGGTGTCATTAAAGCACTCAGCTATGAAGAACAAGGGATAAGAAGAGGGTAAAAATGAAGTTAGAACATGGCCTGACTACTCAATTGGTAACACTCACTTCCCAAAGTGTGCTAATCATCTTCAAGGCTTTGCTACAGAAAATAGGAATCTAAGATTGGATAGGCTGTTATCTTTGTGCTATCTGAAATTGCTCAACAAACCTCCCTGCTAATTGGATAGTCACAGTCTGCTAGAATCCTAAAAGTGACAGAGAACTCACTCTTTTAATAGGTGGTTTACTAACCCTTTAGAATACTCTGTTGAAACATTTTTCTTTAAACTCAGCCCAAGTCCATCTCTTTAAGGCTTAGACTTTATTGGTTCTCATTTTATCCCCTAGAATCAAATAAAATGGGCTCTAATCACTCTAATAAGTTTCTCTGCATCCTATTCATTATCTTATGAATGCCTTTCAATTTGTCTGATACCTCTTAAAATTTATTAACTAGGTGAGAAACTCCAATCTAGTGAGTAAAAAGTAGAATGGGAGTAGTGTCTCTATTCTCTTTCATAAAATACTTGTAAAAATAAAGCTTTAAAAAAGAACAAAGGCTAGACGTTGTGGCTCATGCCTGTAATCCCAGCACTTAGGGAGGCCGAGGAGGGAGGATTGCTTGAGCCCAGGAGTTCGAGAACAGTCTGGGCAACACGGTGACACCTCATCTCTATTTAAAAATAATTAAGTAACTAATTTTTAAAAAGGAATCCGATTGTCCTTTTAGCAATCTAATATTGATAGCTTACCAAAATCAACTATAATGTCCACATCTTCTAAGACAGTATCCACATACTGTGAAATAGATGGAAAAGGGAGTGATTTTTTAAATAACACATAATTATAGAAATTTGGAACATTTGGAAAAGAACTAAAATTTAAATCATGTATTACTCTATCAAGGTGTGGGCGTGGAAGATGATTACTAAAACAACATGGCACAGATGGGCTAACACTCATGATGAGTAGAGTAGTATGTCACAAACAGGTTTTTTGTTTGTTTGGTTGGTTCTTTTGATTATAAGTGACAGAACCATATAGCCATGAATACTACCATCATGGACTACCATATAGCCAGGAATATTTTTGTTTTTCTTGAATTGCTTTTTATGCAAAGGAGCTTGCTCATCACAAATGTAAGCCACTGAAATAAATGGTGAAAAAACAAAAACAGAAACAGGACTAAAGACTGAGCTCTTTATCACACACACAGAGTTCACCTTTCAGCTAATCAGTACTCTTTGGGCTTGGATGTTCAATTAATTATGATCTACCCAACTACATTATCATCTCCTCCTTATTTCTTTATCTTATTTGGGCTATCATGGGAAACCTTTTCAATTACTTTACATATAGACAATCTACAACATGTTTTTTTCTTTTTTCCTTAGTCAAAACAGTGTGATTAGTTGGACAAAAGTTTTTCTCTGTGAACTCATGGTTGCTTCTAGTGAACACTGCTTTCCTTTTTTAAAGGTCATAAGTCATCCCTTTAGTTATCTGTTCTGGTCACAATTTTATAAGTTTGAGCACCCACCTACCTTTCTCTGTCTCTTTTTCTCTCTCTCCTCCCTCTCTCCTTCTTTCTGTTTAAATGGACGTCTTAGTATCTACCCTTTGCACAATTCTTTGGGCAACATTTCTACTCTCCACACTTACTAAAAATTTCCAGACTGCAGTTTCACAAACCTCATTTACAAATGTTATCAACTTACAGGGGAATAAAATTTGTTCATGCTAGGTTTGGAAACAAAGAGCTGCTTTTTTACAATCCTTTCTCTATGGATTCAGTTTCCTTTTGAATGGTATTTGTTTAGCATGTTTTCAATCCAAAGAAGTTCTTTCTGATTCAAAAATATATATATACTCAAAACAGAGCTAGAAACACTGTCTCTCTCTTTCTTAGTCATTGATTACATCTCAAGTATCAGATCTATCATTTCCTTGTTCTTTCTTCTTACTCTGAATATGAGGACACTCGTATTGAAATAATATTTGCGGCATGCATACTGTACTGTTTTCACCTGGACTTACCATTCAGGTGGCTAGTGGGAGAGTCATAACAGAGATTATGGAATGGGGCTAATCCCTCCTACCACCAAACTAATCTAGTCACCACCACTCACAGTATTAAATATGTTGATTTGCATTTTAATTGCATTTTTTTACTTAGAAAAATGTAAATTAAGTAAAATTTCCCACAAAATGATTACACATAAAATGAGTAAGGTCACATATTTTGATATTCAGTGGTCTATCACGTATATTCAAATACATTTTAAATGGTCTTGATCTGCACCGTTCAACATGTTTGCCATTAGCCACATGTACCCATTTATATTTAAATTCCTTAAAATTAAACACATTAAAAAATTTATTTCCTCAGTGACATTGGCCACTTTCATGGGCTCAGTAGCCACATGTGGATAGTGGCCATTGTGTTGAACAGTAAAGAGTATGGAACATTTATATCATCACAGAATGTTCTATTGGAAAGCACTGTTCTAAACATTCAAAATGAGATGCCTATTTGATTTTCTTCAAATATAGTTTTCTCCTCTGAAATTTCTACATATACTAATCATTGATTTAACAGGTGGATATATAAACAACCATGCAAGAGCTGGACATGGTGGCACACACCTGTAGTCCTAGCTACTTGAGAGGCTGAGGTCGGAGGACTGCTTGAGCCCAGGAGTTCGAGGTTGCAGTGAGTTATGATTGCACCACTGCACTCCAGCCTGAGAAACAGAACAAGGCCCTGTCTTTAAAAAACATAACAAATGAAACTAAAAAAAAAACAACAACAATGCATATACTGCATCTTGGATGAACTATTTGCAAGTTATAATTAATGTATTGATTCATTCTTGTATCATTTGCTATAAAAAGACAACTAATACATTGTAGTGCTTCAGATCATAGGACTTAGTGATTATAGTTAATCTTAATTCCCAAGACATTTACTGCAAAGCCCTTTCTATTAGCACATCAGGGAGCACATTTAGTAGTATTTGGCAACCAGTTACTATTACAGAGAAAGCTATGATAATCAACTCAGAATGCATATGTCTGATTTCAACTCAAAAGGAAAATATCAGCTTAAAGACTATGATGTGAAAAGGTATTATGCTGAGAAGCCGGGCGCGGTGGCTCACGCCTGTAATTCTAGCACTTTGGGAGGCTGAGGCGGGTGGATCACGAGGTTAAGAGATCTGAGACCATCCCGGCCAACATGGCGAAACCCCGTCTCTACTCAAAATTCAAAAACTAGCAGGGCGTGGTGGCACGTGCCTGTAGTCCCACCTACTTAGGAGGCTGAGGCAGGAGAATCGCTTGAACTCCGGAGGCAGAGGTTGCAGTGAGCCGAGATCGCGCCAATGCACTTCAGCTGGGCAACTGAGCAAGACTCTGTCTTAAAAAAAAAAAAAAAATATATATATATATATATATATATATATATATATATATATAATGCTGAAAATGAATGCCCAGAGCTGAGTTTTATTTCTGTCCTTTAGTGTTTGTTACCTTTTTTTTTTTTTTTTTTTTGACGGAGTCTTGTTCTGTCGCCAGGCTGGAGTGCAGCGGCGAAATCTCAGCTCACTGCAACCTCCGCCTCCCGGGTTCAAGCGATTCTCCTGCCTCAGCTTCCCGAGCAGCTGGGACTACAGGCACGTGCCACCGCGCCCGGCTAATTTTTGTATTTTTAGTAGAGACGGGGGTTTCGCCATGTTGGTCAGGATGGTCTCGGATCTCTTGACCTCGTGATCAGCCTGCCTCGGCCTCGCAAAGTGCTGGGATTACAGGCATCAGCCACCGCACCTGGCGATGTTTGTTCTTTTAAGACAATTCTGACATGCACAAATAGAAACCAGAGCTAACATCTGAGTAGCTCATACATTTTTTTTTTTTTGAGCTAGAAACTGTTTTTAATAGATCTGTGAAGAATTTAAAAGAAATTGGCAAAAATAAGATTAATAAAACAGAGTGGGGCAAGTTAAAATAGTCTAAGAAACAGGTTGAGGGAAACATGGTAGCAACCAGCCTAGTGCCTTGCAGGTAAGGAAAGTACTGAATAATCAAGGGAAGGGAAGGGAGGGAGTGAAGAAGAAAGAATGAAAGGAAGACAGAGAGAAAGGGAGGAGAGAGAAGAAATGGAAGACGGCAAAGTCACAAGATAATGCCACAGGAGAACTTTAAATTTCAGAAAGAAACCTAGTTAGATGTACAAAACAAAAAGCAACTCATGAGAAATAATACAAACCAGAATAAAGCAAGTTGCCTAAAGTTTGAATTTTATTCATGATATAAATACATACAGGTGAACAGTAGTCTTGATATTCAACCAAAAAAAAATTCCACCTCAGAAAGATAACACATACAGCAGGACACGATCATGGTCAAATAGAATAATAAATATGCTAGAAATAAGGGCTAACAATGGTTAAGTAATGATCCATACATTAAAAGGAAAAGTATAATAGTTCACAAAATCAGACAGAGCAAACTCTTATTGTGATCAGACAACCAAAATGAAATTATTATCAGAAGCTAAATATAAATATACAATGAAACAGAGAAGCCAAACTTCAAAGATATTCAAAGCAGATAAAAGATGAAACTGTTTTCTTTGTGCTTAAGGTGAGTTTAAGCTAATGAAATCATCATAAATGTCATTTTTAAACTCAAAGATAGGTATGATTATACTTCAGCATTTGCAGAGAACGGATGCAATAGCAGGAGGGCTATTGGACCTTTAACTTAAAAAAAAAATGCACTAGAGGAGAACTTTTCATTTTCTAGCCTGTCTTTCCTCTGCACACTCAACATAGCTTGAGTCAGCAGACACCTTCCCATCAATAACTGCAGCTTATTAAGACAGTCTCAAGGAAGGAGGGATGGTAAAGGTTTGGATAGAGGAAGAAATATGAAAATCTCCAAGGTAAAAAGTAATTCCCAAGTTCTCCCCTTTCAACCTCCCCCCACTTTCCTCCCATCAAGATTCTAGAGCTATAACAAAGCAATTTTCTTATCTCCCTGATATAGTTTTTGATTGCCACTGAAACTATTTCATGTGTACAAATCATTTGCTTTCTTTTCATTTGTGAGAGAACTAAGGAAGGAGAACAAGGAAATAATGCTAAACAATTGATGTAGGTAACTGATGTTATTCATAGGATATGAAAATTATCTAGTCAGACTTAAACAAATATGAGGACACTGAGAACAAGAAAGATTATGTAACTTTCTCAAGACTATATAATTAGTATACGAAAAGTTAAGACCTGTGACACGAATCCCTGTCAACATTCTTACCTCTGCACTACAGTATCCCAACTGGTATCTCAGTTTCACTAAAGCAACTGATAACATATTTACATTGCACTAGACAACTAGAAAAAGACAAATGTGCATTTACTTTAAAACACAGAAGTTTGGGAATTACAACCCAGTTACACTCACTACTGGGTGATTAATATTTTATATTGCTTTATAAGCTCTAGAAAACAGCAAGTTTTTAAGTGAAGGCTTGTGAAGATATACAACAGATCAATCTGACTAAACAAACCTAACTTACTTACTGAAGGTAAGTAACCTTGTGGGTTCCTCGAGCCCTGACTCCTTCTCATTCCTGTATGGATGCCCAGGGCCTGACATAATACATGACACATCGCAGGAGCTCAATAAATTATTTGTTGAGTGAATAAATAAATAAATAAATAAATATGATTTTCATTGCTAAGCTGTTAAAATTAGGTAAAAACCAAACCAAAACAAAACATAAAACACTAGCTACACAATCATTCTAAGGACATGAATTAGATATACTAGGTCATTATACTAAAAAATACTTAGGCATGAATGGCTACTTAAAATTTTAGAATTGAAGGCTTCTAAGCAATGGTTTTTAAAAATAACTAATGTAGGCTGGCTCTGGTGGCTTAGGCCCGTAATCCCAGCACTTTGGGAGGCTGAGGCAGGAGGATCACTTGAGGTCAGGGGTTCGAGATCAACCAGACCAACATGGTGAATCTCTATCTCTCCTAATAATACAAAAAGTAGCCAGGTGTGGTGGCGCGTGTTTGTAATCCCAGTTACCCAGAAGGCTGAGGCAGGAGAATTGCTTAAATCCGGGAAATGGAGATTGCAGTGAGCCGAGATCGCACCACTGCATTCCAGCCTGGGCGGCAGAGTGAGACTCCGTCTCAACAAACAAACAAACAAAAACAAACAAAAAACCAAACAAAGAAACAACAACAACAACAAAACTACTGTGGACAACTGAGTGAAGATTTGATAACCTTATTCGGAAATCTAGAATAAAATATTTGGACGAATGTTAGTCAAGTAAAACTGAAAGGAAAAAATTACTGGACCATAAGTCTGAAAATACAGCTTCTGCTTTTGACTCCATAATGATTTGCCCATTTAACCTGTTTTCTTATTTGTAATATGAAAAAGCATACCATCATCAGGGGTTTTTATTTTAATACATAAAGGATACCATGGCAGCTCATCACCAAATATGGCTCCCAGTAGTTCCTTCGGCTCTTCCCACCACGCTGCTCCTCCAACAGGAGATGGAGTCTATTTCCCCTCCTTTCCAGCTGTGCTACCCTCCTGACTTGCCAGGAACAACAGAAAGTGGAGGAAGTGCTGCTTTGCCAGTTCCGGGCCTAGCTGTTAAGAGGACTGGCTGCTTTTTCCTTCCTGCTAGGTAGTCAGGTGCCATGATGAACTGAAACTGGCTCTATGCTGAATAATGAGAGACAACATTGGGAAAGAGAGGCCACAGAAGAGCAATGAGAAGTCAGCTATGAGGTTGAAGCCTTCTTGGAAGGTCAAGCCCAGCCCCACCTGCGGATGAAGCCAGCCACCACGTGAGTGACCCCAGCCTATTACGAGGTGGAACAGAAGCCACCTAGCCAGCACCTCCCTCAGTCCACAGAATTATGAGAAATAAATTGTTGTTGTTTCAGGCCACTAAGTTTAGCATGGTTTTTTAGGAAGCATTAAATAGATAGTGTATTTGAACCTTTGGAAGCATCAAGCAATTTGGAAGCATCAAGCAATTTGGAAGAGTCAAGCAATGTGGAAAAATAACAGAATTTTCCTGAAAATGCAAAAGTCAAGAACCAGCTGTGTGTGGTGGATCATGCTACTTGGAAGGCAGAGGTGGGAGGATCACCTGACCTCAGGAGGTCAAGGTTGCAGTGAGCCATCATTGCACCACTGCACTCCAGCCTGGCCACAGAGGGAGATCCTGTCTCAAAAAAAAAAAAAGAAAAAAAAAAAGAAAATATCACAGTTAAGCAACTGTAAACAATTGGAAATATTGAAATATGATTAAAATACTACTACAATAATTTGCTTTTAAAATAGTTTATATTCCTGTTGAAAGTTAGACAAGGATGGTTCTCAGATTTTTTTTTTTCCTTCCTGCCTGGAAATTCGTATCATTGATGTTTATAAGAATAACATTACTCCCATGGGAATACACAAGATTATGCAAATTCTTACAATCATAAAAAAGTATATTGAAATACAAGTAATAAGGTTATTGATATCAATTCTAATTTTTGTACATATAACTATACCTATTTAATAACTGCACCATTAACAACACATTTCCTTTCTTAGTATCAAATTACTTAAGTCACATGTCACAGATAAGCAATACCCATATGTTCAGATATTTTAGTTTAAGTTGTTTTGCCACTTAAATAAAGCTTGGAAAGATGATCTTGAGTTTTGTTCTGGATTTATTTTCCTTTGATTTATATGAGTATGATTGTCATTACTGTCATTATTACTTATTTTTAAAATCTTAATTTCTGTTCCTCAATACATTTGGAAGTGAAGAACAGAATTCACTTGCCTTGTAAAGTTGTCATCTTTCTAATACAAAAATGAGAAGACTTTTTTTTTTTTTTTTTTTTTTGAGACGGAGTCTCGCTGTCGCCCAGGCTGGAGTACAGTAGCACGATCTCGGCTCACTGCAAGCTCTGCCTCCTGGGTTCACGCCATTCTCCTGCCTCAGCCTCCCCAGTAGCTGGGACTACAGGCACCTGCCACCATGCCTGGCTAATTTTTTGTATTTTTAGTAGAGACGGGGTTTCACCATGTTAGCCAGGATGGTCTCGATCTCCTGAACTCGTGATCCGCCCACCTTGGCCTCCGAAAGTGCTGGGATTACACGCGTGAGCCACTGCGCCCAGCCATGAGAAGATATTTTTAATATGATAATTTGATCTAATGCTATACAAAACAAGGCTATGAGCTAAGCTTTTCAAAAATATATGTTATTTAAAAATATGAGCAGCAATTTTTTTCACAATATGACTTTTCTATGTAAATTAAACTTCCTTTTATAAGAGAGAGCTGATAAGAAAGAGACTGAGAAGAAGCATGATATTCATAAAAGGAAATTATGATTTTGTTTTAATCAAGGGGCTAAAAAGTAGAGAACGTAACCTTTAAAGGAATATTATGGTTAAATTTTAAAGAAATAAATATTCATTTTTAATGGGGTTAATTCACATCTGTGCTTTTTCTGGTATATATTTAAGATGAACAATACGGTTTTGATATACTTATATATAGTGAAACAGTTTCTACTGTCAAACAAATAAACATATCCATTCTCTTCTGTAGTTACCCTTTTTTGATGTGTGTGGTAAGAGCACCAACAATCTAGTCTTAACAAATTTCCAGTATATGGTGGGTATTATAACTAGAGTTTTCATATTGTATCTTAGATCTACAGAATTATTCATCCTATATAACTAGAACTTTGTGCCCTTTGTCTTACATCTCCCACTCCTTGCCCTTGATAATCACCATTTTATTCTCTCTCTTCTTTTTTTGATCCCATATATAAGTGAGATCAAGCAGTATTTTTTTTCTCTCTGTTTGGCTTATTTCCCCTAGCATGGTATCCTCCAGGATCATCCATGCTGTTCCAAAATGGCAAGATTTCCTTCTTTTTAAGGCTGAATAATATTCCACTGCATATATACATACCACAATTTCTTTATCCATTCATTGCTAGTGGACACTGAAGTTGTTTCCATATCTTGGCTCTTGTGAATAATTCTACCATGACCATGGGAGTGCAAATATAATTTATGCTTTTTAAAATAATTAATTCCACATGCTAATTTCCTTAAAAATCAATCACAATGATATGGAAGATCATACCCTATTGAAATTCTTAGAGGTAGTCTATTTAAATAGAAATGTTTTTAAATGTGTATTGAAAATCTGCAATGTGTTAAATCCAAGACATCCACTTTCTATACTTTATCTTGTTTAATCTCATAATTCTTGGGGATAAATACTATTTACCACCATTTGAAAACTAAGAAAACTACAGTTGAAAAAGTTTTGTTGCAAAAGACCCAAGGTAAAACTACTAAGGGTCAGAGTAGAGTTTTAAACAAGAGTCAGCCTAATTATAGTACCCATGGTTTTCTCAGTGTTTTACTGTACCTGGGTTACTGTTTTAAAAACCGCAGGTGTGATTACATTGCAGGGCTCTAGAGCATGGCATTCAAACTTCTCTGTGATCTAGCATTATCTTCCCTTTTCCAGTTTTATCATGTTTGACCTAACCCCTTCTCCCATTCCTTCCTCAAACCTCCCACATTCTAGTGAGTTAAAGATGGACGAAGAGATAATTTCAGTAAAAGTGGTAGGTGCAATGACAAAGATACCTTTAGTATGTCCTTGGAATAAATGACATAACTACTGGGAATGAGGATGAGAGTGAGGGGAGGGGCTTTCAGGGCAAGCTGATTTGGATCTTGGTGCATTGAAGGATGACTAAGTTAGTGAGATGGGCATTTTAGGCATAAAGCAGAACATGGGCAGAACACAAAATGGTGTGCTATATACAAAAAAATACATTGCCTGTATCAATAAAACACACAATTCAAGATAGCATAGTGAGGCAGGACAGACAGGCAGATATTAAGATCACAGGGGGTCTTCTGTACTGTGGGAAGGATTCTGGATGTATACTAAACAATGAGAAACTGTTAGGGAGCTTTTAAGAGAAAAAGCGGTAGGGTCAGATTCATTTTACATGAATCACTCTGAAGCAATGTGGGAAATTAATTGTGTGTAAGGAAGTAGGCTGGTCTTAAAAGTAAGGATAAGGAGACAGTTAACTATAAGACTAATAGTTTGATTAAGAGATGTACCTTAACTACTTCTATAGCAAGTTGTGGGGGATATAGAGAGGAGGGTAACAGAGCTGCAGATTATCCACATGCTGTTACTTTCCCCAAAGTCCAACAGGTGCTTCCATGAGATGATTTACTTTCTTCTGCTGGAAAACTCTATTTTTACTGGTTTTATATGTACAAGACACTTCACCGACAGTGCCTGAAAATCATTAGTAAACCACATCTGTACTTCCAGAGGCAATAAGGTTGTCTTTGTGCATTACACAATATACAGAATGGCAAATGGTTCTAGATATGGTTAGGAAAAAAACTTAGTATTTATGACTGCTAAATACAGAGGGTGGAGTGGAAGGATGACCAACAGTTGGCTTCATTAGTTAAATGGATGTTTTTGCTATAAATTGAGCTAAAGAATTTGGGGTAGGAAAAGTTTTAAATGCAGTTTGGGGTTCAGATAGCTTAAAATTCTTAAGGAATATCTTAGTGAAATGTTTACTGGACATTGAATATGTATACATTTGAAACTCAGGGGTAAAGTCAGAGATACACTATGGTTTGAGAAGAATAGCTGGAAAAAAAAAGTAGGATGAGGGAAACATCAAGATTTAAGGGAGATATAGAAATAGATTCCCACAAAAAGACCAAGAATAGAGAGGCAGAATGAGAATCAGGGGACAAATGCTGCCAAAGAAAGCAAGGACAAGAGACTTACTAGTTGTCAATGTATCTCTTGGTCCAGGAAGCAAGACCAACTGAGACAATCTTTCTTACTCAAATTTTAATCCCTGGCACAGGTCTTGCCACCAAGAAGGTCCTCAGTCAATGTTTGCTGAAGGAATATACAAATAAACTGTTTTATATCATTTTGCTTTTGAAGAGAAGGTGGCGATGTGATGAAATAGAAAACAGTTGTGGAAACACCTACAATGTACCAGATTACGTGTCAGAGAAGAGATACTATCCACATTGTACTGACAATAAACAAAAAAATCAGAGGACTTAAATGCAGCTTAACCCCTCAGTCAACAACTAAACCTAATTCCTGTTTCTAACGTAAGAGACCCTGGTTCTCCCATCTCTGTTCAGTTACTGACTAGTTTTTGACAAATAGGAAATCTCTTAATTTATATGCAATTTACAGGAAATTGGAATAGATGTTCTCCAACATCATTTCACATTCAAAACTGTTGTTTCCTTTATATTAGTCATAGTTCACATCCCTGATGTGTGTTTTCTACCTTATCAGACTTCAAATTTCCCAAACAAATACGGACTGCGTTTTTTCCTTCTGGAACTATATCAGAGAGTTTTGAAGACAACAGAAACTCAATATTTATTTTTAGCAAATAGACAAGTATTTTTAAAGTGATTTGTTATTAAACAGTTTAATTAGCTCAAACACTAAGAGAAGGCAGTTAACATAAGTCTCTTAGACTTGCAAAGAAGGCAAAGGCTCTTACTTAAGTCATCACAAAAAGATCATCTGAAAACTAACATGACAGCTATCAACGATGAAAACGCAGAAAACCAAGCAAGAATGCCAAATGAACTGATTAAGGATTACTCTTAAAAGCTCCCCATATTTAGTATATTCAGATCAGCAAGATGACACACATTGCAGAGCACTTAAATAATATCTTCATGCTACACACCATTGCTATCAACTATACTTCTCAAAAATTTGAGAGAGGCGAAATGCCTTCACTGTGAAAGACCAGAAAGCAGATTTTATCTAAGATTTAACTGATCATCTTAAAGAGACACCACTGCAAATGTGAAAGTCAGCTTAGCTTTTATGCAGAAGTCTGGAATACAGCACACTAATCAATCAATTTTCAAACCTCTAAGAAGGTATCATGAGCTATACTCATGCCTTTTTTTGAAGCACATCTACATAACATTTGTTTATGACAGAAATAGCATTTACAAATGTCCTGGAGTCAGAACACACAATATATTCAGAAGTGCTTAAGTCCTTCTATTCAACTTTATCTGATTGTCTTACCAATAAGATTTTTTTTAAGTTGCACATGGCTAATCCAGTGTGTCACTTACTTGAACCAGTGTCTCACTGTCAATCTGAAGAGATTTATAGGGTGGTGTCTGAAGGGATAAGTTCAATTGAGATATTGTTAATATCACATTTAAGGAAAAATGGAAAAGTAAGAACATATCACAAAGGCTCACTGCCAGGAAGAAAGAAAAATGATTTGACCTATATGTAAATATGAGAATATGGTACTACAAATTTACCTGTGATTTTTGAATATAAAGAAAGAATACCAAATATCAAGACCAATATATGTCTGATCTATGGGGTTAGAAAAGAAAAATAAGAAAGTTTAAGGAATTCCAATTTCAGCTTACAGAAGAGAAATGTGGAGAACAGAATATTAACAATTACATTTCAATGTATTATTCGGCATAAAAAATTAGTTGTCATCTAACAGCTGTCATCACTCAACTACAACCCTTCTACCATTTTGCTCCTGGCTAGCTCTTAATCATCCTTCTATCTTAGCTTAACTGTCACTTTCTCAATCTGGTGCTCTCTGCATTCCTTTCTCATAACATCTTATTATTTTTCTGTAGAGCACTTATTACAACTTCTAATTACTTACTATTTACTTTTATGTATTAAGCAGCTACCATAAGCCAAATATTGTGCTAGGTAAATGATGTACTTTCTCCATCATTGAGTTGTAAGCTCAAAGCGGGCAAGCACTATATTTTCATAAGTCCAATACACTAAGTCCAAGTAAAATGAATGAATAAGTGAAGGAAGGAGGAGACGGAGGGACTTTCTTTGTGATAAGGACAAGAACAAAGTATAATCATTTAATGAGTGTGTGTGCCCCAGGAAGTATCAGACATAGTTGTTTAATTCCCCCATCCACATGGAGTAGACAGTATGATCTTCATTTCATCAAACAATAATTTGAGGATTAGAGAAGATAAGTCACTAGCCCAAGGTCAACAGCTGATGACTGGTTAAAGTAAAATTCACACCAAAATCTGTGCAATTTAACACCAATACATTTGCTCTCTATCCTACCACGTTTTTAGATCTAGAATTTCACGAAAATATACATGTGTCAAGAGGCCATTTCAAGAGTCTGTTATTTCCTTGACACACATTATCACTTGAAAGAACAAACATTAAAATGCTTCCCAGGTTCTGCTGGGAAAATAGGTAATTTTTTATTATTAATATTTTCCAATTTTATTTACTCTCAATATGTAGACTATAAAAAACATTAGTTGATGGTTATAAAACAAATCCTGAAACCTTTTATCAGATATTATTTCAAAGCATTTTAAGAAATAACATTGTGTTTTAAGAGTAAACTTCTCATTTAAAAAAATATCTTTGTATCAAAATTATACGTGTATCTTTAAAAAATTAAACCAACTTGTGTTTTAAATGAACAGAGACATTAAGTTCAAAAAGTTGTAAATATGCATTTTAATTATTTAATATGATTCCTGAATACTTGTTCTTTTAAAAATATGCATCCCTCTATGTACTTCCAGGGGTTTCATTGTATTTAAAAGGAGCAGTGGATGTTTTTTTAATCATAAAGAAATCTCATAGCCTTTTATTCCATGTAAAGCTGTTCCCAAACACATTATTTAACTGATGTGTATTACAGAAAATATTTTGCTTTGGAAACACTTCAAACAAGGCAAATTCCACAGGAGACAGGGCTACTGACTAACACATCACAGCAGTATGACCTCTTGACCGAAACTTTTCTGAATGTGCATCACAAAAGACCCCTGACACCTGTCATTTTTAGAGATTAATAAAAAATTTCTAAAGAATACCACAATGCTGCTTGAGTAGAAATAGAAGAAATTATATACTCATATTTCAACAAATTTTACACCTTTCCCTCAAGCTATATATTTGAATTCTGATCTGTTCTTATTTGTTTTAAAATCCAAAAAACTTGTCATACTAATGTGGCAGGCCTGATTAAGTTCATCACTTTCCTAGCCTGTCTCCAACACAAATGCAATTTTCATATGCCTAAAGAACAAATCCTCCACATTAGGCATCTTATACCTTCCCTGAGTAAGCCAAGCCCATTTTAATGTTTTGAATAAAAGTATGCACGGAGGAAGGACATATGTTTTTGGTTAAGTGTATCAGAAAACCTGCAGAAATTGTATCAACATAATGGCATTGAGTTTCAAAGCTAGTGTTTGCTTACAAAACTTACTGATATTTGCAAATGAATAATTTAATGGAAAATCTGAACATCTGCAATTAGCTAAAAATCTAGCATTTCTGGAATCAGGCAGAATACTTTTTCATATATTTAATTTTATATTAATTTGCAATTTAGTACATAAATGCATACCTAGATGTCATGTATATGTATGATTATAAAGTGAACTGCATTTTTAACAATAGGAAGGCCTTGTTAATAGAATAATAATGACATTTATATGGATTCATTTGTAAAGTAAATTTTTGCAACATAAATCATTTCTGTTAATCTAGATTTACTTATTTCAGACTTAATGGAATACAGGTAGATAATGCATATAGCAATTTCAAAGGTATATAACACTTCTGAATACAGGTAAAATTATATGGATTGAGGTTATAACCAATTAAACCTAGGTAGCTGAAGTGAATTATTTATATCATTGGCAAAGTAGGGACTAAAACTATGCATTCTAAGCTGGAAGACTGGTGAGTATTTAAGATTCTATTCAAAGAGAGGTTAGTGATGATAAATGAAGGCTGAACAGTGGCTCAGGTCACAGAATGACTCATCCATCTGTCATATACATACAGTTTCTAGTACTTATAGGACCAAAACTCATCCACTTTGCAGAAAAATATGGTCTTATTGGGAACCGCGTTTTGGGGGCAGGGAGAGTGGGATATATACAAGTGTGCATTACACTGATTATTTACATTTAAATATAATTGTGAAGTAAAAGTTGGCATTTATGGAAATAAAGCATTATTTGGATTTTCAATTTAAAAATAAATGAATGCAACATTTTATACATTTTAGTTTTTTTTATAAACCAATACTTGCACAAATATAAGCCACACTTAACCTTGATATTTTTAGATCCTCTATCTACTTAAAGAAACTTTCCTTACATATATTTAAATTCCTAAAGTATATTTTTTAAATAATGTGAACAAAATAATAATGATAGCAAACACATATATATAGTTCTAAATGTGTCATTGTTCTATATTATAAATCATTTAGTTCTCACAACAATGCTGTGGGGACAATACTATTATTATTTACATTTTGGAGATGAGGAAACTGAGGCATCAAAGTTGAAAAGAAAGCATAATACTACTACTAAAATGCTTGCAGATAATGGCTAAAATATGCAATTTGTAATATTTTCCCTGTAGTTTTCTAATATTTCAGTAAGTATTCACCAAAAATGTTCCATTCCAGTTTTTTTCACAGCATACACAATTTTATCCTGCTCTGTTTCTCAAAGAAGTTTAACAATCTAATCACTGTACTATAAAATAAAACTTAACTTTCTAAGTTCACCTCAAAAAATAAAATTGCAATGATAAGAAAATGGCAGGAAGGTTTGTGGTACTAATTAAATACCGAGTTTACCCTCACAAACTATGAATATGGCACTGTGTGTAAAGCTGCTTGTCAAATGGCCATTTCTTATCTAGAAAGTGGAATGGCTAAGTAATTGTGTATTTCTCTATTGCTGTACTACCAGATATTAACATGAAAAGGCTAGCGGCACCACTATGGGTGTAGCAGGAAAGGACAACATCAGGAATAGAAAAAGGCATTAACTTAACTTTAAATTTCATTTTTCCCTGTTTAAATTAGATTTCTTACATTATTTAAATGTAACTTTATTACATTTACTATATTATGGTGACACTTGAAGTACAGCTTTTGTATGAGTCTGCCTGTGCCCCAGGTACAATATAAACTAAAGCTTATAACTCAGCTTTGAAAATTAGCTCATGAATCAAAGGAGATATAAAGTCTAAGCTTCAAAACTCATCTTTATTTACCAGATTTGCAAGAAATCCATTTGGATTTTATTAATATCAGTAGTTATTTTAAAAAATCAAATTTTGATTTTCTTTACACTCTTAACTATTCCATTTGCTAGAGACTGCGTTTCTCAGCTATTTATACCATGCCACAACATTTACAACTAAAATACAAATCATAAAATTACCAATAATGGGTTTTAAAGGCATTTCCCCCTCCAAGTTCAAAACATACTATATGGACATTGCAATGAACTTGGCCACTTAAAATTTATTTTATACTCAATCTATAGGTGACAGTGAACAGATTAAATACATTTTTAAGGAAGAATTTATGAAGGTTAACCTACCTTAAACTTTTTTTATAATCTGCTAGAAATCACTCTGAAATGTTTCATTCCAGCTCTCAGATGCATTCATTCATTTGCATTCAACAAAATTTATTCTGCATCTACCGTATTCAAAACTCTGAAATAGAACTTGGAAAAATGGTCCTTCCCAGAGTAAATGAATGTGAAACAAATAATTGCATGTTCTGAATGTTATAAAAGGAATCTACCCAAGATGGGTATGTGTTTGTGTATGGGTGGGGGGTAGGTAGATAGAGACTCCCTGAAATGACTTTAAATCTCAGATTCAAAATATGAATAGGAATTCCATGTATGAAGAGTGAGGGTTAGGGAGCTGGAGGATAGGAGCCAGGTGCCGTGGCTCATGCTTGTAGTCCCAGCACTTTGGGAGGCCGAAGCGAGTGGATTGCCTGAGGCCAGGAGTTCAAGATCAGCCTGGCCAACATGGTGAAACCCTGTCTCTACTAAAAAAAAACAAAAATTAGCCAGGTGTGTTGGCATGTGCCTGTAATCCCAGCTACTTGGGAGGCTGAGACACAGGAATCACTTGAAGCCAGGAGGTGGAGGCTGCAGCGAGCTGAGATCGCCCCACTGCATGCACTCCAGCCTGAGCTACAGAATGAGACTCTGTCTCAAAAAAAAAAAAAAGAAAAAAGAAATAGAGATAAACCAAAAACATTGCGGGGGATATGAAATTATTAAATTAGAACACTGTTGTTAATGCGATTTTTATTTTGCATTGATGGGTTTACTGGCATATCTTTTAATGGGAGGTGGGTTTTAAAATTCTCTTAGAGCTATTATATTGGTATATTTAAAGAGTATATAAAGAATGATTATATTATAAATCAGCTTTTTAAAAAAGTATGACCTCAATTTTATTGTTTACATTACCCATTGTGTTATTTTAACAAGACTCATTTTCATATATTTTATATTAATAGATTATTAGCTCCAAGAGTGGAGGTATTATTTTTGGCTGTTTTATTTACTCTCTATACATAAGTTTCTGAATAGTGTCAGAAACTTACTAGATCCTCAATAAATGTTTGATGAATGAATGAATGATAAAATATATTGTATAATTAATTATGATAGTATAATTATAAGAAGTAACTCAGAGGCAAATATGAATGTTACTGAAGAACTTGATGATAATAACATTCCTAAACTTGCTTTGCAGGGACTTTAGAATTGTAATTACATTATCAAAGCCTATAAAACTTCTTTGACATCATCTGAAGGAATGGTAACAAAAATGCTTATGACAAAAATCTACACATTTTAAAATGATGTTAAAAGTGCTCTAAAAATATCAGACTTATGATTTCTTTTTAATATCAAAAAGCAAAAAAAACTAGTTAATCATATTACAGACTAATTAATTCAGTATATTATATGAGTCAGAATGAAGGTGAATTTCTAATTACAGTACCAGATTGGCTATTACATTTTCACACACATAGTTCTCTACAACTGAATGGGACCACTGCTCAGTAAAGTAGAATGGGAAGCCTTCTTTAACATCTTGATAGAGTATCATGCACTTAATTAAATCAGATGTGTTATCTGAAGGTAATTTCTTAAACTATTTGAGAATTACTATATACATCAACACATATGTAGAAGAATAGGATTATACTATTAAATATTATAATTTTGTATGATCTTGTATAAAATAAAGCTTAAATTAGAAACTGTGTATATTGTTTTCACATTATTAAAATGGGGCTAATTTTGATACTTAATCCCAGTCTGCATAATCTGCAATTTTTCTTTCATTCTAGAAGACCATGTACATAGTTGAAAACTAGTTGGTAACCCACAAAGTAGGATATAAAGCACAGTTTCAGCTTTGCAGCTGCTCATCTTTTTATTCTACAATCTTTGACTTTAAATAAAATCCAAATTTGGACTCACTTAGAAACACAACACACTAAAAACAGACATAAAAGGAAATGAATTGTAAAGTTGGAGTTGATCCTAAGTTACATACTGTTGAAGGCCAATTTATGTCTTGTTTAGCAAAGGGTCACCATAACACTTTTAAGGCTTGACGCCTACAGCAAATCTCTTGTTATTTACAGGGAATAAAAAGGCACAAACTCATTTTCTTAATAAGCTTCTTCAGTTCTTCAAATAGTTCTAAGAAATGCCAAGGGCTTGCCTTAGTTAACAAGTACACAGATAATCCAAAGTACAGCAGTGTCAGCTAAATAGTATTTGATCCCCAAAGATGCCATTGGTGGGATTTTAGTAGCTATAGAAATGTATGAGGTATGAAGTTTAGCAATTCTTACAGTTTTGAGCAAGCTAAAAGAGGTTTATATGAGTCAAAATAGTTGAATAGAAAAAAAAAAGCCACTGGCTCTAAAAAAATGGAAATTTTATTTTCCATGTGCTAATTGGGCTTCCAGAGGAATACACTATTTTATTCTTTAAATTATGTGTAATTTTCTCCAAAATAAAGAATGCATGATAACTGTAGAAATTTAAAAATGTAGAAGAAGAAAAAGTTGCCCCTAGCTTGGTTACCCAGACATAAACATTATTAAGAGTTTTCCCATTCTTTGTTCTTTAAACTTTTAAAATGTTAACTGTAATCATACAGTACATATTAACTATATAGAACAAATTAATTAAATATCAGTTTTCCTGATTTTAAAAGTAACAGTTATAGAGAATTTGAAATATACAGTCATCAATCTTAAAATAAACATTATATAAATATTTTTGAGTCTTTGTTCTCAGTCTAGGAATTATACATGCTGTTAGTATAATTTGATGCATTATAGAGAAGTCAGTACTTGCACAACGGCATAAAAACAGTAATTCTTTTGGAAAACAATTCATATACCAATTAATAAAGCTGTACTAGTGAGAAAGAAAGGATAGGTCCAATCTTGAGGACAAAATATTACTAACATAGCTTAGCAGAAAACTAAGAGTGAGGCTTTACAACCAAGTGCTATAAAAATCACCACCATACTTGTGGTTGTGGAAATCATTTGTGGTGATTTCAAGAACTTGAGAAGCTCAACTTGACACAGTACTTTTGAATGTCGTTCCATGTTTGGCCAACCCTTAAAATCCACGTGCAGATTAAGTGCCCTGTGTTTTTTAGCCTTTGTCTGTGTCTTGGTGAGATTTCAAAAAGGACTGTGGAAACCGAGAGTCAAGAGTAAGGCACAGATAACTTCTCATGTTTATTTGACATAATTCGGCACCTGTTATACATACGGTGATCACTAATCACTTGCATTTATAGTGACACCAGGTTCTTTTGAGGATGCAAAGGCAGATGACATATGTTTTAGCATTGGCCTCAAACATCTTACATTCTAGCTTAGGATTTAAAACGTGAGTAAAAAATGTATGGTGGCAATGTAAATTAGTTCAGCCATTGTGGAAAGCAGTTTGGCAATTTCTCAAAGAACTTAAAACAGAATTGCCATTTGATCCAGCAATACCATCAACGGATATATACCCAGAGAATATAAATCAATCATTCTGCCATAAAGAAACATGAATGCATATATTCATCTCAGCACCATTCACAATAGCAAAGACATGGAACCTAAATGCCCATCAACAGTAAAATGGGTAAAGAAAATGTGGTACATATACACCATGGAATACTATGCAGCCTTAAAAAACAATGAGATCATGTCCTTTGCAGCAACATGTGTGGAACTGGAGGCCATTATCGTATGTAAACTAACAGAGGAACAAGAAACCAAATACTGTATGTTCTCACTTATAAGTGGGAGCTAAACACTGAGGACATATGGAAAAAGTTGGGAAGAACAGACACCAGGGCCTACTTGAGATGGAGGGTGGGAGAAGGCTGAGAACTAAAAAACTATCTATAGGGTACTATGTTTATTACCCAGGTGATGAAATAATCTGTACACTAAAACCCCGTGACACACAAATTACCCATATAACAAACCTGCACATGTACTCCTGAACCTAAAATAAAAGTTTAAAAAAAACTGTTCAGAAAAGTAAGTGATTGCCAGTAGAACTGAGAAGAGATGCATATTTATATCAAAGTCAAGATATGTCAGGACTAATAGAATAAATAGCATATGCCTTTTTTGTATTCTTTTTTAAAATTAAAGAATGCATAATATGAGACAAATTAATTTTATTCTTTACTATTTTATTAGTATAGATCCGTAAGAGTTCTTTAAATATTGTAGAGATAGTACATATTTTATGTACTGAGTGTTTGCACATAAAATGCCTGATTTATTTGAAATCATTTTGAAAAGTTTCAGGGCACAAGAGAGCATATGTCCTTTAATGATCACACAATGTGCATTTCATCATCTGACCTACCATAAGGATGCGGGTATGAACTGTGGGTTGAAGCCAAAGGACTACCATAAAGGCAGTTCTTTGCTCTTCTGATATTCTTACTTGGAATAATCCTTTACACTTGGACTTGGAGTTTCCTCTTACTCTGTTTTAACTCACTCACATAGATTGCCACTTGCTGCATGCAAAGAAGTGTCAATTCTATCTTTGATCTGGATGACATTAAAAAATACAATGGAATTATGTCACCATTTTTTGGCCTCTCTCTCTTTATATAAACAGCTGTATTGAAGTACAACTTACATACCATAAAATTCACCCGCTTGTCTGGACATGGCTGCTGAGGTCTGTAATCACAACAACTTGGGAGGTCCAGACAGGTGGATCACTTGAGCCCAGGAGTTTGAGGCCAACCTCGGCAACATGGTGAAACCCCATCTCTACTAAAAATATGTATAAAAAATAGCCAGGCATGATGGCATGTGCCTGTAGTCCCAACTACTCAGGAGGCTGAGGTGGGAGAATCACCTGAGCCCAGAAAATTGAGGCTGCAGTGAGCTATGGTTGCACCTCTGATCTCCAGCCTGGGCAACAGGAGTGAGACTCTCTCCCTGTCTTAAAAACAGAATTCACCCATTTTCAATGTATGATTCAGTGTTTTAAGTAAATTTACAGAGTTGTGCAATCATTACTGCAGTCCAATTTTAGAACATTTTCCATCACTCAAAAAAAAAAAAATCCCTCTTGTCCGTTTGCAGATACTGCTCCTTCTTACCTCTGGCCCCAGGTAACCACTAATCTTTCTGTTTACATCAATTTGCCTTTTCTGAATGCTTCGTATAAATAAAATTATAAAATATCTGGCTGGTCTCACTTAGCAAAATGTTTTTAAAGTTCATGTATATTGTGGCATATATCAGTGCTTTATTCTTTTTTATTCCTGAATAATATTTGTTTTGTAATACCTGTTCACCAATTAATGTACATTTGTGGCATTTCCATTTTTTGCTATTATAAGTAATGGTGCTATGTATCCTTTATAAATACATGTAAATGAGTGTTTTCATTCCCCTTGGATAGATACATAGGATTATAATTACTGAGTAACATAGTGGAGGTTTAATTGTTAAGATACAGCCAAACTATTTTCTGAAGTGGTTGCACCATTTTACATCCCACTAAAACTAATGAGTTCTTGTTTCTCCATGTTCTTGTCAACACTTGTTATTGCCTGTCTTTTTTTACTGTAGCTATTCTTGTAAGTATAAAGTAGTATTTCAGTGTGGTATTAATTTACATGACCCTAATGACTAATGAAGTGGAACAGTTTTTCATTTCCATGCCTATTGCCCATTCATATATCTTCTTTGGTAAAATATCTATTCAAATACTTGGCTCATTTTAAATTGGGTTGACTCAATAGTGAGTTGTAAGTGCTCTTTATATAATTCTGTATTATCACAAATTTTAGAGAAATTGCTTATTTGAATAGAATATATTCCAAGGAGCTGAATATAAAATGAATAAACTGAAGGGTGCCATTGTATTTAAAACTGTGATTATTTATTTAAAATTATTGACGATTTGTGAACTAAGAAATGAGTGGACATTCCATTCCAATTTTTTTTTTTTTGAGATGGAGTCTCCCTCTGTCACCCAGGCTGGAGTGCAGTGGCGCGATCTTGGCTTATTGCAACCTCCGCCTCCTGGGTTCAAGGAGTTCTCCTGCCTCAGCATCCCCAAGTAGCTGGGACTACAGGCGTGCGCCACCACGCCCGGCTAATTTTTTTTTGAATTTTTAGTAGAGATGAGGTTTCACCATGTTGGCCAGGATGGTCTTGAACTCTTGATCTCAGGTGATCCACCCGCCTCAGCCTCCCAAAGTGCTGGGATTACAGCTGTGAGCCACCGCACCCAGCCGAACATTCCAATTTTTTATTTGATCATCATTGTAACTATTACAGTGACTAGTTTTATTACTTATGTACACATGGATAAAAAACAGGACATTTATTGGAGTTAGAGTCAATAAAATTATACATTATATTTTTAGGCAGTAATCTGCCCAAGCCTGTGCATCTTGCTGGGCCATATTTCAATAGCAAAGGTTACATTTTCTAAGAATTTCTAAGATTATTATGGATCAAAATAGAAATTTCTTCATCCATTCCATCTTTCTTTTCTTTTCCTTCTCTTCTTTTTTGGTTCTATTCCTGCTCACTTCTGAAAACAGGAAATTTTGATAAATTATCATTGTGATTGTTAGTTATTTGTTATCACAAGTAGTACTGATGTACAGTAGGATCAAGCTTAGTCTCTGCAGAATAGCCACAGATGATATATGGCAAAGTTACTAAATTTTATAAGCAGAGTTTTCTGAACTAAATACCACCAAATTTCAGCCAATGGATTACTTAAGTCACATGAAGAAAAATCAAATTTAAATAAATATAACAATTTAGATTGTTCTATGGGTATTTTTGAATTAGTTTTATTGAAGAGGGTCATTTCCTGATCTCAGAACACACTCCATCATACAAAATATCTAACACTATATGCCAATAACTTTAAAGCTTTCAAATAAATTAGTGATAGTATAACGACTTCAGGAACAAGTCATTTCCATAATATGAGGTGGAAAATAGAAATAAGTGAAATGACTGGCTACATGAATGAAATCTAAAGTTTTCACTCATACATTATAGTTCCCCAAAAAGGGGGATATATTTGAATTATAGCAGTGGAATTTTATTGACTGTATTCATCAGAAATAATTACATGTCTTAATTATTTAAGTAACTATGAACATTGTCTATGAAACAATATGATGGAAATGTACTGTCTTTAAAAGGATATAGGATTTAGTGTCAGAAGCTTGAGTCTGTCTTACTAGCTATGTGACTTTGAACAGATGGTTTAATCTTTGAGTCTCAATACTATAATCTATAAAATGGGGATCATAATAAGAGCTGCCTACCTCACAGTACTGTCCAAACCATTATATTAATGTATTAAAATTATTCCATAACTGTTAAAAGTCATATGAATGAGTTTTTGTTATTAGAATTACTTGAAGATAGGTTTCTACAAATGCTGGTGATTTGGGAGGTGAGAGGATCTATTATGTAAGCAACCATCTTTACTGGGCAGTTCCTCTCAAAGATAAACTATAAAGCTCCTATTACAAAATAATATTTTAAGATAATGTAGGCCAGGTGTGGTGGTTTATGTCTGTAACAGCAGCACTTGTGGAGGTCAAGGCGGGCTGATCTCTTCAGCTCAGGAGTTCAAGACCAGTCTGGGCAACGTGCCAAAACCGTGTCTCCACACACACACACACACACACACACACACACACACATCTATATACACACACACACAAAATTAGGATCTAGGCGTGGTGGTGCACACCTGTAGATCTAGCTACTCAGGAGGCTAATCTGGGATGATGGCTTTAGCCCAGAGGTGGAGGTAGCAGTGAGCCAAGATCACACCACTGCACTCCATCCAGCCTGGGTCAAATAAATAAATAGATAATTTACACTTAACACAATGATGTTTATTGTTGCTATAATACCATGTTTATATTTGAATACCATCATTACATCATTAGAGTACTTTTCCTCAAAAAAATTTGAAGTAATGATTAATCAACTAGAGATGTCTGAATTTGAAGATTATTCTTATGCACCCCCAATTACAAAAATATATAAAGCTTTAGCTGCTCTACAGATACAAAACAGAGAGGCTCAGGAAGGTTATGTTAACATGCCAAAGTTCATAAAATAAGACTGAAATACTACTACAAATCCATATCCAACATAATGGAATAATAAAATTTTAGAATTTTGAAGTTGGGAAGGATTTTGAAATCCAGCCGACTCATTTTGAAAACAGAGGTCCAGAGAAACAAATTTCCTTATCCAAGGTCATCTTGGAATGAGAAAAATTTAATATAAGACAAGAGAATGGATCTCCAATTTATATGACCTCACACATAAATAATAAACTAAATTAATTTATACCAAGGTATTTTGTCTTTTTTAAATTATTTATTTACTGAAATCATTACACATTCACATATATTAGATTTCTTCAACTATTTTCACGTTGAAAAGAAAAATCTAACAATGTCTTCTCAGATCACATTAACATCTACTTCTGTGTTTTAAAATCAAGCTATATTTGTCACTCTAATACTCTGGCAGTCAATGGGTAGCAACTGACTAGGCTACAAAGGGTTTGCTTGAGGTTAAGTATTATATTTTATATTGGGCATCTGAAATCAAAATAAAAGGGCATTAGGAATATGGATTAACTATGGAAACCAATATCTAAATTCATTTATTCTACATGTGACTTTAAGACATTTATTTTTTTCTGTGTACAGTTTTTAATTTCCAAATTATTCTTCAGCAAATTTCTCTTTGAAATGAATTAAATTATTAATGGGAAAAATTCTACATAGTGATGTTATCTTGACTAATGAAACACATATATTCACTTCTTATTTCTCTCTTTGTTTCAAAACTAGTTGTTGTAATGAATATATTTTTATTTTTATTTTAAATATATAAATATTTCCATAGGATAATATGACTTTAAGGATAGGCATATGGGTTTTCTTCTGTGAATTAAGCAGACACATGAATAGCACACTTTAAAATTTATGACACCCGCTAACATGCACCTGATGTGTATCAGTGCTTTCCAAGAGGCCCTTCTCTTTTATAGGGCACCTGCAGAACAGAAGAGTTAACAAAACATTTGAATTGGGGTTTATTTCTGAGACTTGGTCGGATTGTTTACAAAATTTAAGGCAGAACCAAACATAACTAGAAAAAGATAGCTAATCTAGGTCCAAATGAAGCTATGATGCCTCAAACCTAACTCCACGGACTTCTAGACTGTGGACTAATCATTTCCAGTAGAAATAAAATGTGATCCATGTAGTTAATTTCTAATGCTGTAACAGACAAATTAAAGAAGATAAAAACAGGTGAAATGGTTTCAAATAATATATTTCATTTAACCCAATATATTTCAGAATATCACTTTAATGTAATCAGTTATAAACAGTATTTATTGAAATATTTTACATTCTCCCTTTTGTACTAAGTCTTCAAAATCCAGTGTGTATTTTACACTTAAAGCACATCTCAATTCAGAATAGTCATGTTCATGTGTTTAATAACGAAACATGGTTACTGGCTACTGAATTGAACTGAGCAGATCTACAGACCGAGTCGGTAGTGAAGATTCAACCAGAGCAGGCCTGTGCAGGTGCTCTACAGGTCTATAGGGACATGAAATGAGATGGTAAGGGTACTCTCTCTTCCTTCAGCCAGTTTGGTTGGGATACTTCCATATTTGACTATTAAAAACCATATGAGGAAAAAGCCTTTTATTACTTAGTAAAAATAGTAATAATTCTTACAGTTAATTTTATTGAACACTTACTTGTATAACACTCTTCTAATCTATTAATATTCACTTACTCCTCACAATAATCTTGTGAAACAGGCTTTATTCTTACCTCCATATTACATAAGATGCCTGGTAGAAAGACTTCATGGAAGGACTGCAATTGGTTATTGCAGATGTGGTTTTTTAATAAAGGAAAAAAGTAATATTCCCATGATAATAGCAAACTACTAAAAAGAGGTAATGATCATCTAAGGCACTGCTCCGTGTACACTTGGAAGACTTTAGGAAACGCCTGCTGCCTAAATAAAACAAAGATTCTTACAAACTACAAAGATATATTTTAGTGCCATATTTAGCATTTCATAAGAACACAAGATTTGGAAAAGGTGCATGAAAATAAAGAAACACTTAAATCACACGTAAATCACTTCCACTGACAATGTGGCATATGTCAATAAATACTAAAAATCAACCACAATAAAATACCTCAGTCCACAAACAGTAAAAATCATATGAGAGACAAATGCTAAATTAAAAAGGTCAATAAATTGAAGGCTGATCATACAACACTGCAATGTAAATAAAGAATGAATAAGTTTTCACAAAACTATTTCTTCTAATTATCAGTCTAAATATGAGGATCATTTGTGGAAACTACCATACAAAGGTATAGAAAATAAAACTACAAACTAAGCTAATCAAAATAATTAATGTGTATTTTCTCATTATCTGGTACCATTTAGATATATGTTTATTATAAGCCAGAGTAAGGAAATGCCCTCTCTACTTTTACTTTGATCTAGCTAACTTCTACTCATTCTTCAAATCCTCCAGCCTTTTTTGACCACCCCCTCTACTACCATCACTCTTCCTCTGTTGTATCTCTCAAAGTAACGTTTATCTATCCTTTGACGCATCTGTCACAGTTACAATTTCATATTTATGTATGTGATTATTTGCCGTCTATTCCTTGCTAGATTGGTGTCCATTCCCCGCTAGACAGTTAAGTTTTATGAAGGCAAGGGCCAGGTCAGTTTTTGCTCAGTATTTTATTTGCTGCCTAGCCAAGTGCCTAATACACAGTAGGTATTAAATACATATTTATTGAGTAAATTAATAAATTTACTAAGCATTTTATATCAATAATTTTACTCGTAGAATAATTATATTAATTATTTTTATTTAGGCACTTTGCTAGACAAAGAGAGGGAGGCTGAGGCAGGAGGATCTCTTGAACCTGGGAGGCAGAGGTTGCAGTGAGTCAAGATCATGCCATTGCACTCCAACTTGGGCAACAAGAGCAATACTCCATCTCAAAACAAACAAACAAACAAACAAACAACAAACCAACTTCTGGGCACAACAAACAAGATCCTCCAGGATCTATACCTAGTCTACCTATTCCAACCTCATCTCCCAGTTACTCTCCCAATAGTCTTTGTGTGAGGTGCATCCAAATACTGAATGGCCCTCAATATTCTGCGATTTTTACACCTTCTTGTCTTTGTGTACCCTTTTCCTTCTACCTAGAATTCTTTCTACCCTTTTTCTGCCCATTGATCCCCTCTCTTCATGAACAATTAAAATGCCCTTCCTAAAACCTTTCTTGACAATTTAGACTGAGTCTGTCCCTCCTCTTCAAGGCCTCAAAA
>NC_072428.2:104577500-104587500 GCF_028878055.3 Symphalangus syndactylus | reverse complement strand
AGTTAAAATAAGTTGAGGGGGAAGCAAATAAATTATGTATTTTAAAAATGTGTATAGGAGAGGTTATTGTGGCTGTCACAAACTATTATTTACTCATATGTCAACATAAAACCTATTCTATATGAAAATATAGAATGGGACCAGCTGGACTTAAATGCTGGAGTTAGCATGGCTATTTATTTCTTTACACATAAACAGTCTTTTAAAAGATTTTGCACTTCCTTGATCAAACTATCAGGGTTAAAGATTTCAAAATAAAATTATAAAAAGTACAGATAATGGTGTTATTTATTAAATGTCATATGCTTTTAAGACACAAATGTCGCTATTCTCAATTTCAATTTGAAAATAAAATGTGTGGATTCTAGCTTTTAAATGGTTATTCAAATACTCTGTTTTACATAAATAAGGATAAAGGAACTGACAGTAAGAAACTACTAACCAGATGTTTTTAAACACCATCACCTGAAACACCTTCAAAGCAGTACAGTCTCATAAAACATTCAGAAAGATTATCTGACTTAATGAATGCTCAAAATGCAAGCTCAAATCTATCCTGTAAAGCAATCAAGTTTTTAGCAACTATTTTGACCTTAGTGACACAAACAATTAATTCTGCAAACCTAATATCAAAATAAAATTCTACATCTAATGCAGAATAATTTCTCAATGTAGTTAATCTAAAACAACATCTGAAATATGCTACCTCCATATATTATACATCCTACTATTTAGTACTAATTTTTGAAGATTAGAAAAGAATGAAGGAGAGAGAAATTCATCCAGAAAAGGCTTTTTTTTAAAACTAACTGTTCAGTAAATATAAGATAGCAGAGCATACTAACAGAGATGTGGTTACCATTATATTACAAACTTTAAAATTTAAAGATATCCTAGCTTTCAGAAATATTCCAATATTCATTAATTAAATGGTAGAAATAAATGCTAGTTATAGTTTATCAATCCTTTTTCACTTCACCAATCCATGTATCATTAAGTATTTGAGGCCATGCATTCCAAACACCAACTCTTCATGCTAAATACATGGCTAATTTAAGTCAAACTACTCACTTCTATAAAATACAAAAGCCATAAAAATTAAGATAAACATTATGTTCCCAAAACAGACCATTTTTGCCAGAAGTTCATGGCAAACAAAATTTTACTTTGTTTACATCACTGCCTCTTAAACCATTTTTCTAAACAAAAGATCTTGGTCAACAATGATTAGCTCATTATACTTATAAGAAGTAATTTAACTCTTTGTGTAAAACTTTACATCTAAATAACACGTAGAGATAAATTTATACTATTATTTCACTTTTTCACTTCTTGTGAAATTTGTTTTAATAAATATGCTTTATGGCTTTTAGTTTTGAAATATAGCGAAAGTTAGAATTAAAGGCAATAACTGCATCAATCTTATAGAAAAGATATATTAATACTTAATGACCTTAAAGGCCCATTCTAAAATCCATTCATGAAAGAATAAAAAAATTCAGTAACCTTAGGTGCCTAACTATATTAATATAGTGAAAACATAACCAAGGGAAGGGATATTTACAAAGGTTTTTGCATGTTTATTTAGTAAATTATTACATATATTTCTGCAGACACTTCCTAAAGTAGCTATGTAGGCACCCACCATACCCACTGTGTTAAATCACTTTTAGAAGGCACTCTACAGACATACAATACATGACTGAAGTTTCTCAGTCATCTGAAGGGCATAACTTTTGTATTTACTCTTGTTTATGGTTTACATAATGAACTGCATAGAACAAAGTAAACTTCAAACTCAGGTTATAAACACACCTTATAGACCTAATCAAAATGCCTCCAGAGTACTAAAATCTATAGCTATGATTTTACTCATTTTCTGTTTATTTAACATCCAATTGGAGCTATGAAAATAAAGAAAGATTTCTTGGCATTTTTTTCATAACCTATCATCTACTGATACTCAACTGCGATGTTCATTTACAATTACTATTTTTACTTGCCTTTATAAACGCAATCCACTGGATTTGCAGGCAAAATTGAATCTGGCTAAAAATACTTAAGACTCTCACTTAGGGAAATTAGGAGGAATACTGTAGCATTCCACTGGTGTGATATTTCCTGCGAATACACCAAAGGCAGAAAAGGGGTACCCTGAAAAACTGCATTTATTAAAGTAACCTGCAAAATAAGCTACTCCTGGGACTGTGGTAGGCATATAATTCCTACGATTGTTAAAACAAAATATAAATTGTTTTTCTAATAGTTATTGTCTGTGAAAAAATGAAAATTGTAAAATAATAGATAAACCATTCAAAAGTACTATGTAGCTCTTATAAAACATTATTCCTGAAAACAATGCCTAAAGGTTAAGACATTATTCAACCCTGTAACTTTTTTAATGCTGTTATTGTTTAAAATAATGTTTCTATTAAATTTTACTCTAGTGTGGGCATTTGCTTTAACTTTTGAGATGTATTTTTCTCATTATATACTACCTTAAAATGTGAATTATGTCACATAATTTGCAATCTTTTCAGTAATAATCCATTATTTTAATGGATGTAATTTTAATGATTTTTAGGCATTTAGTTTGAGTGCAATTCAGAGTTCTAAAGAAATAATATTTATTTTAAAGCAAATATAAACTTCGTTTCAAACAAGTGTACTCATTCTGGCCTAATATAAGTATATGCTTTCAAAGCTTTCTTTTCTCTGTCACTGTTTCTACAAACTTGTGTCAGTGAAGAATGAAGTGGCTATTTTTTGGTTGAAAAGAATTTTTTTTTTTTTTTACAAAATCAGGAAAAAGTAATCTCCTATAAAATGAATAACAGACTACTTAAAAGTGTACCTTTATTTTGTAGTTGTTAACTTTTCCAGATTTAAAGAGAATATTGCATTTTATGAGACACTTAGGAGAACACAAAAAGTGCTCTTTAACGTTATTGAAAGATGTATATTCAAAATATCTTGGAATGAATTTCAAGAAAAGCAACAGATCGTAGTGTTTACATCATTTACAATCTCTCAGCAGATTTCAACTAATTAATAGCTAATATTTGCAGCTAACACAGGCAAGCATCTGTCTTTTGAAAAGTCCTTGTGGTCCTTTTCACCTTAGCTCAGACTTGAAGAAATTCATTGTATAAGCAAGTATCAAGTAATGTGGCCCTCTGGTGGAAAACTAAGTATCACGTTCTGCAGCACAATGTAAGATAGTAAACTAGAAGCTATAAAATATTTGTTACAAAGCTTTACAGACCTTCCAAAAAATCATCCTGTGAGCTTAATTAATATCCTGACACCTGAAGGGTACTCTGGTACTGGTATGACGTAACTAATATGAAAATCTTATCTCTTTACTCATCCTTCAATCATGTTCCAAATAATAATAAATTCTCAGCATCTTTTAGCTTAACACAACATGCTCAGTTTGCTATGAATACATTTTTCATATTCAATAAAACAAGCTTATTTGTTTTAAGGAAGCACTGAGGAAAACAAAACTTACCTGCTGTTGTTGCAGATGCAGCAGTTCTACTGTGCTTACTTCAGAGCTGGTGTCACCACTTGATCTTCCATCTCTGCTGCCAGCATCTAATTGGCTGCTTAGAGTGCTCATTCCATTTTGATTCATTGAACTGTTGCTTATTGTCTCTGTCGCAGATTCCTGCATCATGACTTAATACCTAAAAGTGATTAAGAAGTATCAATTAACATACGTTACACCTTCACACTTCCATTATCAAGATGTCCCTCTCTGCCAATTACAGAGACAGCATCTTTAGAAGAGGGGGAAAAAAAAGCCTTGAATAGTCATTTACCAAGGAAAGCAATACAAATTCAGCTTTCATCCAGATGCTAATCATTGAAATTATGGTTTCTATAAGCAATTTTTGTGCGGTTACATTTGACAGCCAAAGTAACATACCATGCATATAGCATGGTCAATAGCATTTATGAATGACCACATTTTAAAATCTACCTATAAAACCAGTTTAAATGAAGGCACGATTGCACACTCTGTTCTGTTTCCTATTATCTACCTTTGGCAACCATGGATGACTATACAGCCTTATTTTAAATATTCACTATCTTTATTCTGTCAGAATTTTACAGCACATCTTATGCAAGGCTGTTGTTTAATGATGCACAGCTAATCATACAAAATTAAAATTTTGTAAGGGTGTTACAAATCATATGGTACCAACCAATGATAAATAGTATAATGGGTTTCTTTTTTTGTGACTAAATAAAATTTTGCCTTGGAGGCATTTTAAGAAAAAGCTCCTGCTGCAAACACGTCAGATATTGCCTATTTTTTTAATCAAACAGCTCATATTCATTTATTTTTCTGACATTTAAAACATTTAATACTGTCCTTCCTGGGAAGTAATTAAGCTTATGCATGAGCAGCAATCAAACTGTTCACTTGAAGATGACTTAAAACTCAATTTTAACATAGGCAAATAAATGAAAGATATAAAATTAATTTTCCAGGCATGTATAAGATATGAAAGCTGGAAATAAAATCTATCAAGAATATCACTAATGATTGTGCTAAAAACAGCATAAATTATGCATATTACCTTCTCTACAGTAATAAATGTTTTATCATTTTCACTGCATAAATATACTGTACTTTCAGGATAGCAATGAGATGTCCTGCCAAGATCAGTGGAAATCCTTGCAGTAAATAAAGAACCAATGTACTCTTACAAACCAGAATTTCACAGTACATCCTGAATCTGTGGTTTAGAAAGATCATTTTTGGCTCTCAAAGACCTCTGAATCCTATGCCATAACCTAACGGATGCGCTTCTCTGTTTTACTTCTACGGACAGAATTGCAGAACAACCTGGCTGTGCTGTGACTTTAACAGTAATATCAGACAGTGGACTTACCCTAAAGGACATTAAACTTATCACTCAATCTAATTTGTTTTTTATATGATTTCAATATTTTGAACTTGATCATATTTTAATGCTTTGTCCATTTAAAATTTTGAAATGCATTTATTATAAAGCAAATGCAAGCTTACTATCTCTTCCTGTCATGGAGAAAATGTTTTCCCCAGTTATGTTTTAAAATATGATGCACACAAACACTAAATACAAAAAGAATCACAGACACACCCAAAAGACATTTTTGAATGCCAATATTAAAATTGTTAAAATTAATGTTTATAGCATCATAGTTTTAACAGATATTTTCATCAAAGCCTAAATTATTAAATTACTTTTCCTACTCTTAACAAGCCCATTAAAAAAAAGACATACTTATTTAGTAAAAAACGTCAATAGCTGGACTAGCAAAGCAAGTTAGTGTAACAAAAATTACATATACAACTTAAAGCTGTTTTGATAATTAAAAAAAACAGAAAACATGATCAGAAAGGAAATAATTGCTGTAACTATAGTAAACAATTTTTGAGTGAAATGTGTTTATAAGCAAATAGGTTTTGCTAAACATCTTATTGAACATTAACAAAGAAAAAATCATATAAATTAAAACTGATACATAGTGATGGATTTTATAAGAAAAAAAACAAAGCTAATACTCTTTTCTGAGATTAGGCAGCTAATAAGTATTCAAATTAGGCATAAATTTTACATGCACAATGTTTAAAATATTCAGAGAAAAGGTCTGATTGCCTTTACTAGTTATATGAAAATTATAATTTCAATCCTCTCCAACTGTAGAAACAGATAGGCATAACTTCTACATACTGCATTTAAATTTTACTTTTGAGAACATATCTGTAATATGTGTCTATATGTGTATGTTTTTATTTCATCACCTAAGTTATTTGAAATATTTATTGTTTCTGGATGGAGTTAGCAACACAAAGAATAAAAATAAAGCACTATATTTTCAAGTGTAGCAGACAGGTGCAGCATTTACTACTAACCTTTGTGTAGTAAATCTCAGGACCAATTGGATGAATTAAAGAACTCTACATGTATTACTGTGTCATAATCAAGGCCATCAAATAATTAAGAATAATCAATAAGCAAAGAGGCATGTGTCTAAATCTTTATTACAATTACAAAGAAAGACCTACATAACTTATAATTCCTATTAACTAAAGGATTTTATTCTTAGCCCTTATGGAGTTTTTAGCTTTATAAAACCCTACAGTATAAATTGTGATTTACATTTTAAGTTCAATCATCTAAGAGTTAGTAAAATAATGCTTAAGAAAACTATAGCAGTGATAGTACTTTTTGCTCTACAAAAGAGGAGCATCTGATCCAACATTTATATGAAAAAAGAAGGGTGGTTGTGTAATTAGATGATTATACTGTACATTTCACTTAAAGAAAAAAGCTTAGAGTATGTTCACTATAAAGGAGGAATTTTTCAAGGACAATGCAGATCATTTCTAGCATTTACTAAGTTTCTCTTGGTAACACTTCCACTTATTTCCCAATCTGGGAAATATTTCCAGCACAATATGAAGTGCTGTTTACCTTTTAAGTATATTTTAAATAATAATAAATTCAGCATATTCTTTCAGAGTGGATGTGCTTATGATCCGAAACATACCAAACTAAATTATTCATTCTTCTCAATCCCACCACAAACATTTTACAATAATCAGTGAAAATAAATTCCAAATCATTAAAGGGAAAGATGAATCTGGGAGTCCCTGTTTTAATGTTTGTCTGAACTGTAAGTTAAACCCTTAAGTCTTTCATCGTACACAACTTTTCAGCCACATCAGAAAATAACTCTTCAGATCTTACACTCAAACGATACAGTTAGACTTTTCTCCCCTGCATTAAGTTTTCCTTCCTTTCCTTTTTCTTTCTTCTTTTTTAAGCAAGTCACTGTACAGATACTTATTCTCTACACCACTTCCCTTTTGAAACATTAAACTGACACTGGAACTGACTGCACAAGATTGCATTTTCTCTTCCTAAACAACTTGAATTGAAAGGTTACTTAGTGTAACAATATTTACTTGCAGAATTGTGTTGTTACCAAGGGTATAATGGATGGTGGCTATGCAGGTTTACGCAAGAATGAGTGAAGCATGAGGCATTAGCCATGTGTTTGACATGTTTCAAATTGCTATAATCCAGCATTAAACACACCCAGCAATTCATGCCATTTCTTGCAGCCATAATCTTGAATAAAGCGTGCACAACCACTTATTATATAAATTAGTATATGACTCCCTGTTATAGTCACAACAGTGCTTTTGTGTTTATTTTGCATCAAGATGTAGACTTTTATTTGTACAAATAGCAGGATATAAAGACATAGCTCAATTAGGCCTCCTTACTTTATGATAGGGTAGTACTGAATGCTAGACTTGTTGGTTTTATTTCTTCCTCTTAGAGTTATAGGTTCTATTGTTATAAAACTGTATCATGTGAGATAGTTACATGCCAGGGTGATAACAGAAACTTGCATGTATCCTATTCCGTATTCGCAGCAATGTCTAAAAGTTTGAAACTTGACCTGGGCAAGTATAGTTGTGTTATCTCAGCCACCACCAGGGACACTATTGGTCCTTGTTGCTTACTCAACTTTTCTCTATGGTCTCCTTTCTCATCTCTTCTCCCTCCCTGTTTCTTATGGTCCCTACCTCTTTTCCACTCCACATTCCCATGTGCATATGTGTGCACATGAATATTTGTATCTATATATATATTTATAGAGAGAAAGATAGATCAATCTGTCTACGTATGTCAGGGATTATAAAGAAGATAAAAATAGCCTCTACTTCGAACCACACTCTGCAATCTACATAAACAGTCGGTCTTATAATCTTAGTGCCTTAATATTAACTCTCATTTTGGTGGAGGAGTCTTACTATTTAATCAAAACAAATGGATGAAAAAAAAATCACTTCCCAGAAAACTAAGAACAAATAACAGTACATATAAAACATTTCTAACAATTCATTTCGTCAACTTTTCTTAAACAAAATTATTACAGTGACCTTGAAAGACACTTTATGTCTAATATCTGATTCATTCCAGTGTCCAATTTATTTAATCAAACATATGCATTAAATCCAAATAGTTTCGAATTTGACATTTTAAGAAAAGTAAGGCATCAAATTAAAAACATACATTCTTAAATACTTCCTTAATCTTTGATCAATTATCAACATCAAATATTAAATATTTCTATGTAGATTCACACAAGAAAGAGTTAAATATTAAGAAAACTTAACATATGTAACAAGAAACCACATACGTTTACCTCAAAATATTAGTTAAGTTCTAATTTTGAAAACTTGACTGTGATTTAAAACTTCTGAAAGAAACTAGCGTTTAAATAATGATAACTCTTGTGCTCTAGTGGAATTAATTCATCATGGGCACCATGCATAGTGCATTTGAAATCCAGCACTGCTTTGCTAAAAGTCTTTAATGCTAAGATTGCCTAATAAATCAAAATGCCAAATATGAAGGATATAGTTGAATGTGTAAGAACAAAAATTGAAACAGCACATGAATATTTTCAATTTTTAAAAACTGAAGCAGGATGTCTTTTGAAACATGATTTGGGGAAGGGTATCTGTTATAGCAAGTGATATTTTTATTATAACAAGTGACATAATTTTAAGTAAATTAAAATTAACTTGTTTATTAAGTATTTGTTACTACTTTTTACTTATTTAAACAAAATGCCTAAAACGCTATACACAAATTAAGGTTATCTTCTTAGAAAAAAAAACACTTTAGTAAAAATTCAGACTTTCATTCAAAAAGTTTAATATTTCAAACATGCAAAGTAGTAGGACATTTTAACAAAATATTTTTTAAATGATAACGACTACATTTTAGCAAAGACAATACTGTTAGATCTTCAACAATAACAAAACCTAGGAAACATAAGTAAAGCCAATGAAAAACTTATCTTCCATTTCAATCAGCTATTAATTAACTTAGCAACTAAGGATATTATATTTTGCTCCTAAATAAAACAAAATAAGTTTAAAATAGAAACAAAACATAAATGTTTAATTATGAAAATATTATAAAATACTAAAATTAAGTATTTAATCCCTATGCTATTTCACTTAAAGTGCAATGAAGAATTTGAAAGAACGGTGGCCATGTAGATGTATTTTACTGCAACATTATGATTCTGTATCTATAGTTCAGAAGCCCCCTTCAGAAGTATAATTGAAAGATATTTTATAATACTATACTGATGATTCTGGTGAACTAATTACTCAAAAATATATTTCAAAATTATATTTTCACATTAATCTTCATATTCTAACATCTTGTTTATCTTCACATTAATATAATTTCTGTATATATTTATTTCTCAAACATGTAAAAATGTACACCAATTTTTACTTTTCAAGGTACATGCTAAATTGTCAGTCTTTCACATATATAAATTTTAATGTTAGTTTCACTCATTAAATCATTTAAATGTTTTAAAATCAGTCCTTTATAGCATTAATATGTATTTTTTAAAAACAAGGGGGAAAGGAAGCTAGGGAAAGTTTATTTCACCCTGTTACTTTAGAACCTCTGACAAATTGAGTTTTCATTAATTTATAATGCCAAAATGTAATATTTTTTGCAATGTGTTATCCTATCTAACTATATGTCTTAGATATGTAAGAGGAGGACTTAAAAACTAAAGAATGTTACCTAGTTGCCAACACAAAAATAAATACTGGCTACAGTTTACAAGATACCAGGTAAGCAAGTATATTCTGTCACAAATTTTCTTGTCTTTGCCTGAAGAAAAAGAATTGTCAAATCCTGCAACCAGGAATATTTTAGTTTAGGAAATAGAATTTAACAGTAAAAATGTTAAAGCAATAAGAAATAATTAGCTCTCCAAGAACATAGAAAGACCTGCCTAGCAGGCAAAACCTCCCTCTTTTTTATTTAAAAAGCTTAGTGATTGAGTTGTGCAAGCTTGCAAGCTTCCATGCAGTGGGTCCACTTACAGTCAAATTCCCAAAGGCTGGACTACTTGCAATAGCCTTCACTGATCCCCTGGCTAATGA